>NW_005842684.1:67722-81828 GCF_000455745.1 Alligator sinensis | reverse complement strand
GGGAGACCCTGTGGAATTGTCTTTCCCTCTTTGTACCTCATTTTGTCCATTTGTGAAATGAAGTAACAATACTGACTGCGTTTCTAAAGTGCTTTGAGGCCTATTGTTGAAAAGTACTGCGTGAAAGCCAGGAATTTATATTTGTAAGTCTCAAACCACACTAAAATGTCACTAATCTGAAATGTAAGCATGCTACTAAAGAACTCACAAATCAGTCCCAAATGCAGCCCACACACTGAGCACATCTACATGTGCAATTTATGTGCCTGAATTTTGTGCACCTCCTCATGCATCTGAACGTGAATCCGTCAGAAGCAAATTTGCTCCTGTCCGGAGAAGTTCAGTCCAGGTCTGCTCCTGGACTGCTCTTCTCCCCTGCAACAGCTAGGGGGAACTCCAGGCTCCCCTGGGTGCCGGCCCTGGCCTGGCATGGGGTACAGGGCTGGTCTCAATCTGCATGTGGCTGGGAGGCAGGTGCCTGGAAGCTGGGACAGCTTTCCCTGCCCTGCAGAGATTGGGACGGGTCCCGTTCTCCACATGGCTGGCAGGTAGCATTCTGCCAAGCTGGAACAGCTCTCCTCGCCCTCTGGGGACCCCTGCTGCCTAGGCTAACTGGAAGCAATTTTCTCCCAGTGAGCATCTACATGCACACATGTAGACAGTGACGTTTTACTGTGCATTAGATTGGGAATTAAAGCATCTTGTGTAGATGCACCCACTATTATCTTATTTAACATACAATTTTTACTTTTGTCTCTACACTTTACCTCGTGTTTATTTTCTCTTCTATGACCATGAACCAGAAACCTGCCTGGTCAGGCTTCTGATATATGATTTCTATGGAAAACCTTTTTCTGTCTTGACTATTATATTTCCTTCCTGCTATCTATAGTCTCCACAAGCCCTAGTTCCTGAAACTTGATTCTTTTCCCTGAAGAATAAATGCCTCTGGAGCCAAAATGGGCAAGTCTGGCAAATGGAAATTGTTTCTGAATATGGACAGTCCTCTCAGGGCTTTGTTACATGTTACACTGTGAGCAGCATAAATATTGATTGGTGTTAGTGCTATCTCAAGTTTGCAGCAGTCTAACTTCAGGCCAGCAGGGAGGACTGAAAGGTAAGAATCCCCCCCTCTCATTCAATATTTCCTCCGTGTTCCCCAAAGTTTCCCTGGTTCCCCCCTACCCCTGGGGTTCCCCCACCGCCAACACTTACTTGTGGCTGCCTGTACTGTCTGTCCTGGGGAAGCAGGCAGGAAAGGGTTAACCTGCCTGGCCAGCCGCTGCCATCACTGCCAGGCTGCTGCTCTTCTCTGGGCTGAGGGGGTATCTGGGGTGCTGGGGAGAGTGTGTGGGGGGCACGTGGGGTGTAAATCAAACCAATCTGGGCCAGCAGCGGAGAGGGGACAGGTGGGGTGTTTACACTGAAATAGCCTAATCTGGCTACACCTTAGTTTAACATGACTTGGGTAATGTGGATCAGAGATAATCCTGTTCCGGAGAGGTGTAACTTTGAGCTGCCTAATGCGTGCTTAAAACTAGTTTTAGGTATTAATGTGCAGACAATCCAGGTGTTAAAAGCTCCAGGATCTACCCAAAGTTACTGTATAAGAAGGGACTTAGCTTCCTTTTTCTAAATCTATGTACATGTCTTAAATTTCTGTTTGTACAGCATCTGGCACCATAGGGTCATTTATTAAAGACTGAGCATCCTTGGCACTACAACTGTTCCAATAAAATATTAACAACAAACAACAGTGCACAAGGGGAATAAAACAGAGGAATGTTAATCCTGATTTAAGTGCCACTCTTAATGAGGTCATCTCTTAACTGGGATAAATTTTCAGTCGGTAAAAACGAGCAATATTTGAATGAAGTAAACTGGCATGGCTCCATTAACTTCAGCAAAGTCCTCATTCCAAAAGCACTTGTAGTATAATGCCATTTAGCAAAGTTTTGTGCAAAAGAAATAACATGTGAACTGCAAAATTGTACTTTCCAGGCAATATCTTGGCTCAGTGAAATTCATCTCAGAGAACTCTTGTTCACGTGAAGGGAGTCTGGATCTCAACCACAAATGTCAGCCCAAAGAATGATACAATGGGCAGGACAAAAGGCCTGAAGAGGAAGTTTTATAATTGAAACGTCAACACATCATTAACTACTGCTAAGTGCTACCATAATGAGAAACACAAAAGTGAAAATCTGCCTTATTATGAACAAAACATGCAAACGTATGACTGATTTTAATGCCTGATATAAATTTAGTGGAATAAGATTGTCCTTGAAACTCTAAATGACAAGCAAGTCACTTCAAAACAGCTCAATGCAGTCAAATGATCAGGATGGCAATGCCACTAATACATATTTTTCTTTATGTCCCTTTCCTCATGCCATGATTATCTATATAGAATCTTAACTTCTAGCAAAAATCCTTTACCACAGCCTCTTTAAGGATTAGGATTTGACTAAAAACAAGTCACTTATCTAGGAACAAGTAAACAAACCTGTATCCTAGAATGTGCCCCCATTTGGGGATTGTAAATTAACTTCTGAATAAGTAATAAACATGTTTGCAATTCAGATTTGCAAAGTAAATTTTCCACCTTCATTTCACTTATTTGTAATCTTATTGTTCAATCTATAGTCTGGTGGATAAAAAAGCACTTCTTAAGTGTCCTACTGGGAGGTGACTGCATAGCAATGAGATTGCATGGAACAACAATAAGGTTAAGTTAGGCAAAGTAATGGTTCAAAAGGTACCTCTGCAGAATGAAAAAGAAATCTTCAAAGTCATTAGAGGTCATTAGCCTACTAACTAAATTGGTACAGAAATGGTAACTCATTACAGCAAAGCATGACATCGTGCTTACTCAAATTACACTTTCCATAACTATGTCCTATTCATGTACAAAATAAAACAAAGAGAAAGCAATATTTAATCAGTCCTGCTGTGATACACTTTTGATTTAAAAAAAACCATTCAACTGCTATTGTTGAATTTTTCTGAAATGCAACATTCAAGTACTTTTCTTCATGTTTGGAAAAATATAATGCACTCTACACAACGAAGAGCACAGTTACTTTGATGTTGGTTGGTAGTATGCTTAATTAAAATTAGACACTTTGGCTCGTAATTATATGAACACCTAATATGCTATACTCCCAGCCAATTTTGGTTTAATCAGGAAAAATGCACCAGAAGTATGAATGAGGGGCACATAACTCCCTATAGTATCAACACTATTTCTGAATTCAGGATTTTCCATGTACTGAATATTTCCATCAATGTTTTTCTTGCTATGTAATCACCTCCCAGTAGAACAATTAATAAGAGCTTTTTTTTATCCCCTGGACTTTGCTTGCTCTCCCCTGTACCTCTAGAGTAAAATCATGCTCATCTTACTCACTTGAGCAGTCCCAAATGAGAATTCTCCCACAGCACAAGTAAGATTTTGTGCCATCACGTATATTCCTCATTGTTTCCAGCTTTCAAAATAATCAACAATTTAAAGCCAGAATTTACCAGATGCGGCTTGTGCAAAAAAGATATGGAGAGAAGGGTGAAAATGCTCCCCCTTTCCATTCTCACTCCTGCATTGGAGGCAGAGGGGGAAACCCTGGCCATAGGGAAATTAATGCCAAAACTTCAAGTGATTTCTGTGGGGCCTGGATTTCACCCAGAAATGCTATGTTTCTTTCCATCCTCTCCACACAAGGCTACACACATCGTGGTCCTACTTCATCACTGGAAGCATTCTGCCTATCTCTGTGCCCCCCTCCCCAAACTCAACCACAAAGGCCATGATTTCGCTAATTCCCTTTATACCGCTTCATAAACGAGAAGTAACTCCCATTCTAGAAAAACCACTTCAAATAACTGTTCCATTGTGCCATAGTCTTATGAAGATTAGTAACTTTGCTTTGTGGCTGAGTAAGTTAGCAACAGCATCACGTGAGAGTTGATTCAGCAGGTAAACTTTGATCTGTGTAAATTTGGTTACTATTGTCAATTAAGTCCAAAGGAGAAATTTGTCAACACCGTTTTGCTGTGAACTTTGTTTCTTTGAGTAAAGGTAGATCTTCCTTGGCAAATACTAGTGTGAATTTCAAAGCGAGAATAAACAGCAAGCAAAAAAAAAGTGCTTCAGCAAGTTGACTTTGAAAACAATGAAACAACAACTGGTCAGATCATATTTCAAGAAAATAAAGCTGTTTAAATATATTATAATTCCTAGTTGTAGAAAAATTCTTCAACAAAATATTTCTTGTGGTAGCAATTCATTTCTAAAAGCACAAAATGTTCTGTCTGCCTCCAACTTCCAAATTTCCTCCCTAGTAAAGACTAACATGAAAGTAAAATTTGGCTTAAATTTTCTCCCATTATTTTGCAATATCCTGTATTTGTCTGTAATTACAGTGCATTTCTGTCTCAGTTGAATACAATCCGCTCTACCACTGCCTGATGCCTCTTAAAGCAACAGTACACCCTGCTAACTAGAAAAAAGATCATTGTGTTCTGAATTGATAAGCTGCCTCTTCCATTTTTTTCTAATTCATTTAACTTTTTTTTCCTTCTTTTTATTCTCATGATTCTGCCTGGCATTCCAGAATTCATGCTCATAGCATTTCAATAATTTCCATCCTGTTTCTCAGTTTCCAAGGGGAAAAAAAGATGCTTTGCAAGCAACATGGGACTTGAAAGTCAAACTGGGATTAATTTTTTTTTGCCTCGTGTGTATCAAAATAAAGGTTGTACAGGCCGATTAAGGCCTCAATAACAGCTGTGCATCCCCATTGTTACCAGAGGGGCTGAACAGGTGTAACTGACTGGCTGCATAATTGGATCTTACTAGACAATTCATTTTGTTGATGACACATAAGGAGGAAAGGAATCCAGCTTCATCCCCTTTATGTTTGTTGGTTCTATAGTGCTTAGAAGGAATAAGAAGTAATATAAAAATGTACTGTTGTCACTAAAACGGGAAGATAAAGCTGAATGCATGAAGGAGAACAGATCTGGTGAACCAGATTTGCTGAAGCACTTTTCAAGGAATATCAGCTACCAATATAACTTCCCCAAGAGGGAGCCCTTATGTATTCAGTGACTTGTATTCAGTCCAAAACTGCAGTTACAGTAAATGTAGCTATTCAGATAGCTGATAAGAAAAGGAGATCAGAAAACAGGAAGCAGATAAGAAAAAATAAAATTACAAAAAATAGTCTCTAGAGCTAGATTCTAGGCTAAGATAAATCAGTGTAGCACCAGAGACTTCAGGTCATACCAGCTTAGGATCTGGCCCCTTGTGTGTCAAAAAGCAGTACCCAAGGAGACCCGTACCAACTAAACCCAAAACTTAGTGTTACAGATAAGTGAAGATTTATCAGTTATGCTTTAAAGAACCCATTCAGACAGTGCTAACATAAGCCAGCCAAAAATAATAGCCATCAGTTGAACGTTGTGCTGTGTCAAAACTCTGGAAGCCAATGCAAGGACATGGAGAGTGGTTGTTTTATTTTTTTTTTAATGCATGCAGAACTATTTATCCACATAAAAATTTAGCCTTGCACACGCGGGTTTTTCATGAAAGTTTTCCCAAGCAGTCACAATTCATTACTGGTTATCAAATAACAGTAGGTGATAAACGAGCTTGGCTGCTGAAAGATACAAGAAGTTTTGTTTGTTAGATAAATACAGTTTGACTGCCCATGTTACTTGAAATAGTAACTGAATTACATAATGAGATTAGGCCATGTCATATTTGTCACCTGACTGTCTCAAATGATAGAAATTACTCAGCTGTTGCTGTCGGTGCCTCTTTCATAGAGTCACTCAATGACAAGATGATGAATTAAAGACATCATTGCCAATTAATGATTTTTAGTCAGAAGGGATTTCAATTGTTTCCATATGTTTGTGAGTGTAAGTGAGATTTGCATCATCCCTAATAAAAGCATGTAGCCTGCTATTGTCCAGATGAGATGTTACAGCTCCGTGAATGTTATCTTAACAGGAGAATGATTAACAAACACATTCAGGTTCTTCTGCATTGGAAATGCATTATGGAATCCAAAGCTCATGCTTACACTTAAGCTCAGAGGTTGAAGGGTTCAATTTCCTAAAGTGTCTAAGTGACTTAGGCGCCCAAGTTCCATTTTTACTTGATTTTACTGTATGGGTACAAAGTGCAGCCTTTTCCTACATAGCACCAATCAGGGAACATTTCACTGGTGTAGGGTATTGCGAGTTCTACAGTCATGCCTACAGTTTAAGTACTTAGGATCCTAAATCCCACTGGCCTGGCATTGGGGCTTAGGGTTTGTCTACACACGTGTTGAACTAGGTTATCCATTCCGCTACAGTTAAAGCAGTAGTACTGCTCTAGTATGGAGGAAGTTATAGTAGTAAAACAGTGTCTTACACAGGTACAGCTAGTCGTATACAGGAAATGGAACAAGCTATATCAACCTAAAGTATGTTTCTATGGCTGGAGCTGCAACTACACAAGGGGTTTTATCAGTATACCTATTTGGTGAAAAGAAAATCACATACCTAGTAGACCTATTTATAAATGGTACAAAACATTTATCTAAAGAGAATCCAATGCTTAAGTGACTTTTGAATACTGGGCTTCAGCACCTAACCTAAGCCCTAAAAAACAGAAGTGTAAAAGCAGAATGGGAGTCCTTCTCTTCCCCACCCCTCCTCTCACAAGTTCTTGTCTCAGTGCGGTCAGGTTGGTAACTTCTTTGTGGCCTTGTGCAACTTTTCCAGGCTGTGGACATTTAAAATCAGTAACTCTAAGTCTAGATAACCTTTATGGCTGTTGCAAACAGGAGCCTAGGAAGATCTGAAGCAAGAGAGTTTTGCAGCTCAAATAGTCAATGGAGACTTGAAGGAAGGGAGGGACTCCGATAGCTTGATAACCAGTGGAAGTGCCCATTTGGGCTGAGTATTTTTACAGCTTACAGGAGTTACAAACTAGACACTGCACCCAATCAATGCTGGCTATTTTGGGGCTGTTTATATTTAGCAGCAGCCAAGCAGATTTTTGTCAGTATGTCTGGCTACATTTCTTCATCTGCAGCAATCAAGATTTCCTCTGTTACAGCTAGTGCTACTCTGTTCCCCTTATCTTGTGCCAAATATTAAGTCAGACATATCTTCCCCCATATTGGGTAGGAAGATTTTTAAATCAATGCAAAGGAAATAAAAACAGAAGAGCGCTTTTAATATCTGCTTTGTTTAGAGAGAAACATGCTGGTAGAAATGTTTTCTGTGGTTTCTTTGTAGCAAAAGGCTTCTCTAAATAAACTTATCTGCTCCCTATAATCCTTGGAACCTCACAGAAGGGACATCAGGTTTGCTTGAAGACTTCAGTGGAGTTTGGAGTCATCAAGGGCTGAAAAATCAGGTCTACAGGCTGACACATGTCCAAAGCAAAACCAGCTTGGGCACTGATCCCACACTCTGTACCTATGCCAAATTCCCTCCGATCTGAGGACGGTATGGAGTGAATACAACCTGGTCTCAAGACACCAAAGGCCATTAACCAGGTACCAGGGGGAAAACAGAACCAGATGCCCCTGTGTGCAGATTGAGACTCTCTGCAAACTGCAAGGGCATGGGCACAATCAAATTATGATGTGCTAATAACAGCAGCAGCAACAAAAACAATAATGCCCAAATCCACCAGCAAAAGGCAAATTGCTTGGAAATATCCCTTTTTCCATGTCATGTCCAAATATTTTCTTATAAACCGCCTATAATTCACTTAAAAGCCAAAGTGCAATTTTTATAAACAAGTATGTAATACAGTAGGCTACATTCCTGCAGCATATAAATTGTTTTTATATGGGGCTTACTTAGATACTCTCTTATAAGATACTTTGCTGATGAGCACAAATTCCCTGAAGTATCAGCGTCTTAGAAAAGATGGGTATTTATAGACAGAAATCTCAATAAGGACTGTTCATATAAGTAAAATTGAGCACCTGTGGGAGTGGTTGCAGGACTGAAGCCGAAGATTTTGTTTTAACTTTAAATTGCTGAGCAACAACTGTGAAATAACTACAAGTAAAGGGGGGGGGGAAATTCCCCTCATGAAATCTCCTTGCTTTTCGCAGAAAACTGGATAGAAATATGCATTAATGTACATATATAAAATACATCATTACTTTGAAAACAATCTTTAACATTTCCAATCAATAGCCTACCAGAGAGAAAGAAAACCTTCAAAACTATCATTCTCAGAAAACCCCCAGTGTCATATATAAATATTAAAAATATAAATGTAATATATCATTATAAATATCTCAGATAAAACCTCAGCAAGCTGTCAGGTTCTGCTCCCCTCAGTCACAGTTAATAGCAAGAAGTACCACTTGCATATGTTCTCATTGCTCTCGCGCATCTCACAGCTTATCAGTAGCGTATCTGGGGAGGGGCAACAGGTGCTAATTTAATGGGAGAGTCAGACTGGAGCCACCCCCCTAAATCTTTGCTGCATCAGGAGCAGGAATAATTTATAGCTGTGCCCACTTGAAAGATCCAGCAAGCTACTAAGTTAGTGCAGAGAAATCTTAGTATGGATAGGACCCACCAACATCTGTGAGAGCAGGTCTGCCAGGTTAGTAAGCGTATCAGAACATGTTGTATACTGCCACAAAGCCTTACCTTGACACGTATTGTTCTTCTCTTCATACCCTGCCTTGCACATGCATTTTCCAATTGGCACCAGCCATTCCCCCTCTGCACTGCAGTGCATCTTGGGAGGCTCATCAGTCACAGAGTGGTTTACGCATGAGCCTGACACTTCCAACAGCTGGGAGGAATCTGCTCCAGTGATGGTATCAGGAAAGAGGGCCAGGTTGCGAATAACTGAAGGGCATTTCTTGTAGTACACTCGCACAGAAACAAGGGCTATGCAGGCCCCCACATCCTGAAAAGCCAGGTAAAATCCCTTTTTGGTGAGAGGACCAACATCTCTCACTTCTGTGTTCAGCTTCATGACTCGGTCTCCAAGATCTAGCTCAGTGAAGCTCTCATCAGCAGCAATGGTATCGATCTTGATGTACTGATTTTCTCTGATGTTCCTCCCATCTTCATCATCCGATTCAAAGTAGTACATGTTGAAAGTCTCTTTGCAAGTCCCAAGGCCTCCAGGAAGACTGTTACAGTCCCTCAGAGTAAACTTGAGCTCAATGAAAATCCGGGAAGCTCCTTCATTGGAGATCCAGCTAGTCAGAAGCCAGTTGTTCTGGTTCTGTTCCATGACATTGCACACTTGGTATGTGTGTATTGGAGCAAAATTTTCATCCACCTCACCAATTTCTTCCCACTGTGCAAAAAGAGAGTATATTATGTCAAAAAAAGAAAACAGAAACTAAATCACTAAATCTTAGCTTCGTGTGAGACAACTACAGCATCAGAGGAACAGCAATGAAAAAACTGCAGAATGGCAGAGCATTCCAGCCTCTGGGCCTGATATAATGCCCTATGAAATCAGGGGAGAGATTAAGTTCAAATATATAAAAGGCAGCATCCTACCGTCTGCTTGGGAACAGATGAGAAGCAGAAAAGCTACACTGTTGGTTCTGCTTGGTTGCTTATTATTGGTTTGTTAAGTGATAGAACTAAAGCAGATGTATTTAATGCAAAGCATGACCTATCCAATGCACACAACAAAGTGCAGGGGTATAAAGCCCCACTTTTTCCTCTGACCAACCTCCCAGCACTACTGATTAATGCACAGGAAGCCTTGGTTACCCCTCATGCAGCAAACTAGGGGTTGGGTGGAGACAGGTAGGGAACAAGTGGAATGCTGGCTCAGATTAGTCAGAGCACCGGGCTGGCAGCGGGGGTCATTTGCAGCCAATATGAGCCAATAACAATTTATGTCCACCAGAACAAAGCATGGGATGAAAGTATAGGATGATCCATAAGTCCTGGAGTGTTCCTGAGACTATCCTACTACATAGCATTTCACTTCTTACACAGGAGTCCACATATAACCATTTTCTAGCCATTGATGGGAATGCCTAGCAATATTTCTTATGTCAAAGACAATTTTACTACATTCACTCAAATCCAAGACTAGGTCCTGGAGCAGAGTGACAGAAGATGAGTGATGCAGGATGCGGGGTGGAGGGGAGGAAGGGCAGGCAGGAGGCAAGAACAGGTGGCAGGGGTCAGGCATAGGCATAGAAGGGCAAGCAGCAGCGGGGTGCAAGAAGTGGGGGAGGGCAAGTACAATTGTGGGGGGACAGGAACTGGGGTCGAGGCAAGTGGCAGGAGACAGACACAGGATGCGGGAGAGGGTACAGGCACAAATACAATAAATTTATCATTTTCTATATGTGGCAACTTTCGATCCCCCTGGATCATGGTGTATGCATGAGGGCCGCCCAGACTTTCAATGCATATGCCTGGGCAGGAATTTTTGGAGGAGTGGAGGCTGCCCAGACCTTCCATTCTCCCCTTAGGCCACTGAGACAGAATCCAAAAAACAGACAGAGCCCAGATGTTTAGTACCGCCATGGCTGCAGCTGTATAAGTGTCTGGGAATTGAACCCAGGTCTCCTGTGTAGTATGCAAGGATTCTACCACTGAACCACAGGGGACTGCCATTTCCTTTCTATACTAATTATTATGGGGGAGGGTCATCTAAAATAATATGTCATCTTGGATTCAGGTAAATACAGTAAATAAATTACTTGGAGGACAAGTCAGTCTCTAATTTGCTGCATAAAAACATAAGTGCCAGGTTCCCATGGAGGTTTCCTCCTCCGTGCTTGGAGACCGTGCCCTGATCCAGAGTGCGGCAACATGAAACGCACACCCTAGGAATCACCCTGAAGGGCATTCTTGGTGCATGATTCATGCTGCTGCATACCTCATCTACAAGTGGGGGAACACTTGCAGACATGCACCCTGGGAACACCCCTGAGGGATCAGGCCCCTGTAAGTTCAGGAACATGTCCAGGGTGGCTGGAGAATGCAAGCAGCCCCCAGCTGCCCACACTCTCACACTATAAGCAAACAGACATCTTCCAAAAAAGGGCAGCACAAACTATTACTACAAATTGTCACACAGACAATTTGGGGTATTTGTAGCATGACAAGAGCATGCACATCTATTTGCATGGGTTTTGTGCTACCATAAACATTTTGATGCAGACAAGTGCAATGTCTGTTTGCAATAAGGTTAGCAAGCTGGTCAATTGACCAGTCAAATATTGTTAATTGACCAGTCAACTGACTGCATATTTTGGACTGGTCAAAGATTGGTCAAGTATTATAGGAAGGCTTTCTGTCATTATAGCAACTAGGGATGTAAATATTGTTTTAAAAATTAGCCATTTAAACTCTTCTAACTATACTGGTTAACTATTTAACCGATAACACATACCTGCTATGGAGGACTGGGGTCTGGGTGGAGGGTGTGCTGAGGCTGCCTCCCTGCTGTGAGGCAACTCCCTGCACTGGTGCAACTGACAGCTGGTGCCCAGCGCCTGGCATCTCACAGCCAAACAGTCCCAGGCAGCCTGCCACCAGGAGCTTGGCGAGAGGGCAGTGCAGCACAGGGAAGCGCAATTATTGCCCAATTGACTGGTCGATTGACCAAACTGTATTTGACTGATCAAATACCTAAGCCTAGTTTGCAGCTAGATTAACGACTAGATTTACCTTCTCAGTCACACAATGATGGAGATGGGGAACTTGAAAAAGCCAGCAATATTTTTAATTTTACTCATTTCTCTCTCCTTTTTTTTGGCCTGTTTGATATAAATCCTAAAATGTATTTAATCCTCCTACTGTCTTGTTCAGTTCTGACCTTTGCTTCTTATTACACCTGTCAATGCTTCATCTTGAAAAAGCAAAGCAAGTATGTTGGGTATTTTGTCAACTTGAGGGGATTCCTGGTTAAAGGGTAATAACCTTATCCCATTCTGAATACATTCTAAGGTCAGAGGCCAACTTATTTACTGAAAATACACCTGAAGCCTTGTCCTGTGGAGTTTATTATCCCCGCATACAGTTAATGCAGAAGTAACAGCAAACACCCTCAAGTTATTATCACCATGCTGAATTCTTCTGATTACATTTTTAATTCATATCTTAAATGGAAGAAAAGGAAATAAATGAGAAAAAAACCCACATTGCTGAAAGAAAAAGGGCTATAAAAACAACATCTAGAGAAGTCTTTGGTCCCCTCCTCTGAGAACCCCTTCTTTGCTACTATAACATCTTCCTTTACTCATTTTTAATCCGCCCTTCCTGGTGATTCCTGACATCCCAAAAATCTGACATTCCCTCCCAGAATCAATGCAGTGCTTTTTGCTTACATTTTTTAAAATATATATTTTTCATTCCAGGTCAAATTAGCCAAATCAGTTCCAAATCATATCGATTGAGCAGAACTCAGTCATTCCTAAAACAATTATTGATTAAGTAGGCAGAACTCAATCGTTCCAAACACCACGTATGGTGCTACAACCAGCAAGCATCCTCCATCCCAGACCTATCACTCTGGGATTTCAGATGCTCCCAAATCCATTGGCAAGCATCCTACTAGCAGGCCCAAGCCCAGAGGCCTTGGGGTTCAGATGTCTCCAGATACTACAGGCAAGCATCCTCCATCCTAGACTAGACTTCAGATACTCCTATACTTGATCTTAACCCACAAGAAGCCAAGAAGCGATATATATATATATATGACATATCAAATACAGTATTATAGCTACCAAGGACTGGTCTACACTGAGAAGGAAAAGCTAAGACGCTTACAATGCAAGCAGAAGGCTCAATGCACCCTCAGTTGTGCATGGGGTTGTACATTGTGCTCTCCCCTTTCAGCAAAGAGGGTGGGGCATAATTATACAAACCAACCTACTCTTAAAGGGATAGTCAGCCACTTCTTTTCCCCACTGGTATCTTTATAAGAAGAGTCACTGGGCTTAACTAAGACCCCAGTTCTACAAAAAACAAGAACATATGCATAATTTCACTCACCAAAATAGTCCTATTGACATAACTATAGATCCAGTGTACTCTGTACAGATGCATATCATGTAAGGACAACATTTACATAATGGTCTAAGTTACACAGAAATGGTTTAAGAGATCAGAAACTGGTTAAAACCTGTAACAGAACAAAAGTTCAGTGCACATAAATCAGTTTCAAAATGGCCAAAACTGGTTTAAGTAAACCTGGTTGAATGTAGTATCACACTTAACGGACTGAGGTCAAATTGGTTTATGGACCATCTGTCCCACACCCCTTCCTAGTTCAAGTTAAATCAAAGTCCCCCAGCATCCCAGCATGCTCTGCAGCCCTGGGCTGAGCGGTGCTGTCTGCTCCAGACAGCAGGGTTGGAATTGTCCCTCTGCTCTCAGAGCCGGGGATGCCCAGCATGCTCAGCATGCCCCCCCCGAGGTGACAGGGGCAGGGAGGGGGTTTATTCCCCCATCCCTCTCCTTGCTCCATGGGGCTGCAGGTGGGGTCTGCCTGGCTGGGAGAAGCAGCCCTTGTCAGGGTCACACCCCACTCACTGCTCCAGGGGTGGGAGCATGGCCAGATGCCAGCTCGCCTGACATGGCCCCTTGAGGTGAAGGGGGAGGGTGGGAGTTTATTCCCCACTCCATCCCCTCTCCCACTGCGGGACCACAGCCAGGGTTTGCCAGCCCTGGCTGCCACCTCCACCGCTCACCCCCAGCCAGGCAGACCCTATCCGGGGTCCCCTGGAGGTAGAGGAGAGGGAGGGGGAAATAAACCCCCTCTCTGCCCCCTTCACCTCAGACAGCCATGCCGGCTGGCATCTGGCCATGCACTACACAGGCAGCAGAGCCCCCACCCACCCCCGCTGAGAAGAGGCTTGTGCTACCTGTCACGACCCAGTGATTTTTTGTGCCTCGGCACTATGGAATTTCCTGGCCACATGAGAGCTCCTTTGCACAGCAGAGTGTTCTGCTGCAATTAAGAGCCTGCGTGCAGGAGAGTTCCCGCCAATTTTCAGTTTCCTTTGCAGGATGCATTTCTTCTTTGCAGCACAGAGATGCACGGTGCAAAGAGTTCCCGCTATTCGGATGCAAATTTGTGCCCCG
>NW_005842684.1:63739-67663 GCF_000455745.1 Alligator sinensis | reverse complement strand
CCCCGCCGGCTTCGAATTGCAGACGGATTAACTGGCTTGGGCCCCGCCAGCTGGAACAACTCGTGTGGTTGTTCCAACGACCGGACCACCTGCATCGTGATTGCAAGCGGCATGAGTAAAGTTTTTTACAACCAATAAGTTGTGTCTGCCTCTCCATTCACCAGCCCACCCTGACGTACGAGCGTAACTCGAGTCGGCCCTGGCCGTCCGAGACACTACCCAGGACACCATGACAGAGGCTGCTGCCCCCATCAGGGTTCCTCCCCCCTCGCTGCTCCAGCAGCAGGAGCAGTGGTATGGCTAGACGCTGGCCAGCATGACCCCTTGAGGCAAAGGGGGCAGGGAGCGGGTTTATTCCCCCCTCCTTCCCTTCTCCCTCAGGACCCCAGCCAGGGCCTGCCTGGCCAGGGGTGAGTGGCAGAGGCAGGGGCAGGCGGGGTGGGGCCCACCCCCAGTGGGAGAGGAGACGGAGAAGGAAATAAACCCCCTCCCTGTCCCCTTCACCTTAGGAGGCCATGCTGGGCCAGCGTCTGGCCATACCCCTGCCTCTGGAGCAGCAAAGGGGGAGGGACCCTGACAGGGGCTGCTGTGCTCTGATGAGGCAAACTCCAGCTGGGGTCCTGGGGGAGAGGGAAGAAAGAGGGAAATAAACCCCCTCCCTGCCCCCTTTGCCTCAGGGGGCCATGCTTGACTGGCATCTAGCCAGGGGCTGGTGTCTGGCCATGCTCCTTGCCCCCGACCCCCAGCAGCCTGGCAAGGGCTGCTTCCCCTCTCCTTCTTGAGGCACACCCTGGGCTGGGGTCCCTGCACACCAGGATGGGGGTTTAAACCCCTCTCCAAGCATACTGAGGCCTACCAGGGTCTGGCCAACCCCTTTTCTCCCCCACAGCTCAGCTTCCCTCCGGCCCTACCACTGCAGAAGGGAAGGAAGGACTTATTCTAGCACCCCCTGGCTTCTGGCCTAAGCCACTGCAGGCATGTGCCTCCATTTCTGGAATCAAGAGAGTCTATTCACTTGCAAATCGGTTCAATTTATACAGGTTAGACTAGCCTTCAAAGATTGAATCAATTCAGGCTTGGGCTTTTTGCATGTTTGTATTTAGGCAGAAGGCTTGGCTTCCATTCCCAACTTTGCATTGGCCTGCTGCGTGGCCTCAGAGAAGTCACTTCCCTGACCAGTGCCTCAGTTTCCCAATTTTGCAGATGGCTACAGAAGCCCAATAGTGAACTATAATCCTAATCTTCCTTGTAAAGTCCTTTTAGGTCTACTTTAAAAAAACTGCCAGAGATCAGCCAGACAGACTTGCAAGGATAACACTCCATTTGGCTTCAAGGTTAGGAGAGAGGATCAAACAAGTTTGAAATAAGATGCAATGGATTATTTAAGTAAAGATGATGCTGGGAGAGCAGGTAGTGCTTCACATGTCTTCCTGCATTCCAAAGAATAAAAGATAGGAACAATTTAGCGCCATATTGTATTAAAATCACTTACAAATGTTTAACTTTCAGGAGGCAAGCTTCAGAATAAAGTTGCTTATTTTTTTATCCACACAGATTTGTTTTCAAGTGTCAGGCTAAAATGTCAGGCTAGCCATAATTATAAAATTAAGATCATTTCCATAAAGCAAATCTAGGATTTGTCCGGGAACATACAGAAATAGAAGGTTCAATTATTTAGAAGGCCAGAAACGTTTCCTGTTTCTCAAAACTACTGAAATAACTTTAAAAAAAGAACACAGGTAAAGATATGTGCACAAACAGACTAATTGAGCCAGATTCTAATCTCAGTTGCAGCAGTATAAATGCAGCATACCTCCACCGACTACAGTCAGGATATGCCCCTTTATATCAATGTAACTCAGATCAGGATCTGTCAGACCATCTCCACCAGCCAGTAGTCAGAGAAGGAGAGGGAAAGAAGGTGCTAATGAGTTAAGGCTGTTTATCTCTGTAAATTCACAAGGGACAAATGTCTAGATTTTATCATGGCAGTCACCTTTCACATTCTTGTGTAAAAATCTGTGTTCTGTCATATAAATCTGATCTCCACCAGTCCTAGCTTTGTGTGGGAGAGCACCTTTTATTTCTCCTCTGATTAGCTAAACCATCTTTTTGTACCTCAGAGATAGTAATCATCTGTTACTCTTCTACTTACATCCCCCCTGCAAGAGGGTTAGAGGGCCAATCACTTGTCTGTTTCAGTCTGGTCTAGCTAGACTTTCTTGATTAAATCTTTGACATTATAAAGCACTCTAAACAACAAAGGAATAAAAACCAAAATGGGAACAGTACCCAGTGAAATGTGTGCTGTAATGGTTAATGAAACAGCAAACTCATGGCATGAATATGACAACATCTAGCTGAATGTATTTGTATGAAAAAATTAAGTACAGTACAACTGAAAAATTGTATTACACATTTTAATTCCTCTCTGCAGTATGCATTTTTGAGATATAAATCAACTCTATCTGCAGGATTAAAACAAAAATGTAACATTAATTTGGTGCTAAAT
The DNA here is from genome assembly GCF_000455745.1 of Alligator sinensis. Classification (NCBI taxonomy): domain Eukaryota; kingdom Metazoa; phylum Chordata; order Crocodylia; family Alligatoridae; genus Alligator; species Alligator sinensis. The sequence goes on along the minus strand of NW_005842684.1, from coordinate 65,151 downwards.
GTTTCCTCTAAGTCTTTAATAGCCTTAAGAAGGAAAGCGCAAATGCATTTCAATGGCTTAGTGTTAAATCATTCATAGAAGACCTATTTCTGAATCAGAACTTTCCAGTAGGCTACAGCTAGCAAGTTAACAGAGGCTGGGGTTGCATTCTTCTCCATCGGTATGATGGCAGACAGTTCACACCAGCTGACTGTGGAAAGGCCAAAGATATCATGGATCCAACTAAAAATAAAAGCTAAAAAGTAGATATGACAGACCTGCCTTAGGTTAAACTGCCAATTTTAAAGTACAGACAAAGACTGCCTGCTATTCAGGCAACATGCTCATCTCAAGCTGCAGCATTTTGGGGCATCCAATTTGCTGCTGCTGCTGCATTGATATAGGTAGCTAATTTTTTTACTCACAGAAAAAGAAAAAGCTTTGCGATTTCAGCTCACACAAGAAAAAATCATAATCAGAAACTAAGGGGCTGGTCTCTGAAACTACCAATAGGATGCAGCATATTTTGAGTGCTTCTTTTTAACTCTGTATTGTCTGATGCTGGTGAGAAACTACAAGAACCTGAAAATGCAGTAGGAGCCATGGGTAGATTGTCTGTAAGTATTAAGGAAAACAAGAAACTATAGGCGTGGGGAGATGTGGGGAGAGGTGGGCACATTAGAAGGGAGGGACAGGCTACAACTAGATCTGGATAGGTTACAGGAGTGGGCAGATGAGAACAGGATGGGATTCAATACTGACAAGTGCAAGGTACTGCACATAGGGAGAAAGAACCAGCAGCATACCTACAGGCTGGGGAACTCCCTTCTCCTCAGCACAGAGGCAGAAAGGGATCTTGGAGTTATTGATTTCAAGATGAACATGGGCCGCCAACTTGAGGATGCGGTCAGTAAGGCCAACTGCATCTTGTCATGCATCCACAGATGCATCACAAGCAGGGCCAAGGAGGTGATCCTCCCCCTCTATGAGACATTGGTCAGGCCACAGTTGGAGTACTGCATCCAGTTCTGGGCGCCGCACTTCAGAAGGGATGTGGCCAGCATCGAGAGGGTCCAGAGGAGGGCCACTTGCATGGTCAGGGGGCAGCAGGGCAGGCCCTACAAGGAGATGCTACGGGACCTGAACCTGTTCAGCCTTCACAAGAGAAGGCTGAGAGGGGACCTGGTGGCCGTCTATAAACTTACCAGGGGGGACCAGCGGGGAATGGGAGAGACCCTGTTCCCCCGAGCACTACCCGGAGTAACTAGGAATAACGGCCACAGGTTGATTGAAAGTTGGTTCAGGCTCGATATCAGGAGGCACTACTTCACAGTCAGGGCGGCTAGGATCTGGAACCAGCTTCCAAGGGAAGTGGTGCTCACTCCTACCTTGGAAGTCTTCAAAAGGAGGCTAGATAATCACCTAGCTGGGGT
>NW_005842684.1:38858-63724 GCF_000455745.1 Alligator sinensis | reverse complement strand
CTGCTGATGGCAGGGGGTCAGACTAGATGATCTGCTCAGGTCCCTTCCGACCCTACCAACTATGAAACTATGCATACTCCAAATGTTTCATAGTCTGGACCTCTTCCCAGTTTACCCACTCCTCTTCCACCGGTGACAGTCCAAGCCAAACTTTCTCCCAGGCTAGGGACAGGCATTACACATAAATCAGTTTAAGTGATCATAAACTGGCTTAAACCTGTAACAGAACAGACATTCAGTGCACATAAACCAGTTTGAAAATGGCTGAAACTGGTTTGAGATAAACCTGGTTGAATGCAGTGTAAGGCTTAACTGATTTAGCTCAAACAGATTTATGCAATGTCTGTCCCAGACCCTTTGCTGGTTTAAGTTAAACCAGACTTCCCCAGCATCCTGGTGTGCTCTCTGAGATGGGCGGAGTTCTCTGCTCCACAGCAGAGCTGGCCCCTCCCCTCTGCTCCCTGGCTGGAGCTCCAGCAGAGACTGCAGACACAGCAAGGTCTGCCTGGCTTCCTCTTGCCCCACCCCCATCGCTGCTCAAGCAGAGATTCCCCGCTTCCCATCTCTCAGAGCATGCACCCCAGCCCCACGGACCCTATGCATGTGGTATGCTAGATAACTGAGAGGTGTCTGTGTGTGTGTGTGTGTCTCCAATTTCACTAGGACAGTCAGACAGGACAGTGTCCACTTAAGGCTTTTTGGAGCTAATCAAAAGGTCAGCTGATAACATCCCTCAGAAAAAGCTGTTTAAGAAGAGTCTGAACTAATGGAGAGAGGATACTGTTTTGCTGATGGGGTGATAAACTCTATCATCAACTCCCTGCTGACCTGTCAGTTTGCTGCAGACAGTATAAAAAAGCAGGGAGGGAGATTGAAAAGCTCTATATCAACAATAGATGCATGCACTGCACACCCCACCTTGCCTCAGAGTGATAGCAGGGGGCTGGGGGCTGGCAACATTCCCACCACTTGAGCAGCCAGCAGGGAAAGGCCTGGGATGGTGCAGGCAGACCTCCCTAATCATAGTGTCCTGCTGGGGCCTGGCCACGCACTCTCCCAGCTCAACACTATGGAAGGGAAGGGAGGGATGCTCTGGTGCCCCCTGTCTTCAAGCCAGAGCCACTGCAGGCATGTTCCTGAATTTCCTCAGGCCAGAGAGAATGTCTGTGAGGTTACAATCCGGTTCAGGCTAGCCAGGTTAGACTAACCTGCAAAGGTTGAATCAGTTCAGGCTCAGGCTTTTTGAACATGTGTCCCAAGCCCCACTAGCTGCTTCATGTTCTGCTTTGTCTCTTACTTGCAACTGAAGAAATCATTTCCCCTTGTATAAGCTGTTTCATGGATGTTTTCCCCTTTCACAGATGCCTATAGAAACCCCCAACCCTCCCACTGGCTGGCCCATGTTCTACCTCCCTTCCCCTTTGGGACTGTGCAATATTCCAATGCAAATCATTGTGCATGCTCCTGGAGCATGTGCCGTACCACTTATTTTTGGCACAGTTTGATTTTTTCTTTTTGCTACCAGGATTTCCCAGTAGCAAATTTTGCCCCCATGCTACAAATTTGCAGTGTGGGGTACGCAAGTTTTAATTTCCCAGGCATGTGGTTTGTGGTACTGCAAAGAGGTTTGTGGTGCCACAAACTGCACAGGCCTGCACACCTGGATCTGGCCAGTGAGTCCCAGGGAAAATCCTGCATCCTTTGTCCATTTCTATGGCTCCCTCCTCTGAAGAGGAAGGTCTAGCCCAAGTCTGAACACTTCAAACAAAACCCATGTTTGCATGCACCCAGAGAAGAACAAACTCTGCTCTTGGATATAGTTGTAGAGTCCATGTGGCTCTTACTTATATGGAAACCTAGAACAGGTGAAGCATTTTAAACTAAACTGTATGAGGTTTTCCCTTGAAAACATAATTCATTGCATTGTCTCCTTCTGCTCTTCCTTTCACATTTCCCCTTCCCATCTGTTCTGTTTCTCTCTTTAACCCTGTTCCATTTAACATCTTACTTTGCCACCAGGGCCTCCCTTTCCACCTGTTCACATCTTCCTGCTTCCTGGTCCCCTAGATATTCCTCTGGCCATACTGGTTCAGGTCCGATCCACAGTCCCTTTTGGAAGCTCATAGTTCCAAGGCCTTGAATGCAGCTTGAGTTTACCTTCTGTCTTCTGTGTAGTTTCTCAGTATATCTAATGCTTAACTAGATCTGCAGGTGCCTCCCAAGATGTAAAACACCATCTGGTCCCTTAAAATTCATCAGAACAGCATTCTCATCCATCCAGGTTCCAGTGACATAATTCTACTTCATTATTCTCCCAAAGAAACCAAGGATATTCCACCCTGCCAATAAAAACTAATCTTCCCTTACCTCCAAATGCCCAAAATGTGACTTTTTCAGCCTGCTCAGGAGGCCAACAAATCAGGGATCATCAGGGCAAATAGTAAAGCACATTCATGGTCTGAAAATTTGTCATATAAGACTCCCAGCACCTTTGGCCCACCAAGAGCTCTTCCATCAGTCTAAGAGACAATATGCTATGCTGCAAAGCGCACTGCTCTGATCCAGGAGAGCAAACACTACCATCCTAAGCTTGTCTTGTGATACACACTACATTAGTCAGCCATACCAGCCATGTTCTTACAGTAGGATCCAGTCAGGTTTTGATTATCCATGCAAAGTCCAAGGTCTTCTCTCCACCATAGTTCTGAAGGATTTCGACCAGCTACTCCCTTACCATAATCACTAATCAACCCTAACGATCTCTCAGTAGTTCTCTACTCAGGAGTGGCTCCATTCTGTGCAGCTAATGTGACTGTATCAGTATGGCTCACAAAAGGACCACAGGAATACAGAAATGGCAGAAACCAGATCTCTTCGCATATTTTTCTCCACATGCCAGTTTTGTTCTCCTCCCTGCAGGTCAATGATATCTGTAAGCTCCTGAAGACTGCCTCTGACACCTCCTTCTCAACCCTACTACCCACTTCCAAAAGAGGAAAACTGCTAGCCAAAGTAGGTGAATTCCCATACGCAGGGGTGTGCACTTGCAGCAAGGAAAAAAAGAGCGGCACAAATTTGTGCTGCTACTTTTTGGTGCTGGGTAAAAATGCTTTTATGACACACACAGACACACACACACACACACACACAGACACCTCTCAGTTAGAGGTGAGGTGAGGGGTAAAATGCCCCACTTTGGAAAAATGACCATTTCCCCAGTCCCCCTCAGCTTCCAGCATGCTGGAAGAGCCGGGGGGGACAACTAGAGGAGGGGAGACACTCTAACCAGCAATCAGAGCATCTCCTGGGAGGACAGAGGCTCTGTGCCTGCTAGTGCATGCTCCTGGAGTATGTGCCGCACCGCTTATTTTTGGCACAGTTTGATTTTTTCTTTTTGCTACCAGGATTTCCCAGTAGCAAATTTTGCCCCCATGCTACAAATATGCAGTGTCAGGTGCGCAAGTTTTAATTTGCTGGGCATGTGGTTTGTGGTACTGCAAAGAGGTTTGTGGTGCCACAAACTGCACAGACCTGCACACCTGGATCTGGCCAGTGAGTCCCAGGGAAAATCCTGCATCCTTTGCCCATTTCTACAGCTCTCTCCTCTAAAGAGGAAGGTCTAGCCCAAGTCTGAACACTTGAAATAAAACCCGCATTTGCATGCACCCAGAGGGGAACAAACTCTGCTCTTGGATATAATTGTAGAGCCTATGTGGCTCAAAGTGATTTCACTGGTGCAAACAGTGGTAGAACGTGAAGGTCCCAGGTCAATTCAACCCTAGACGATCCATTAGGATAACATAGTTAAGGCACACCAAGTTCTGTAGCAAATGGCAAACAACAGAGTGATATGACCAGCAGCAGATCTCTCTCTCTTTGATTCCCCAGCCTGAATAAGAAGGTCCTGATCTCAAACAGGGTCAAGTGGAGGGAACCACTTGCATAAGTCTGGAACAAGGCTCAAAGACATGGCTCTGGATGTCTTCCATGTGCTGCCTCCCTGCCTCTTCAGAGAGGAATGGGGCTACATGCAAATTCCTGTATTACAAAAAAAGGGAAACCACTCCACCAGGAGTAGAACAGCACAGTATACTATAACATCTCCATGTTGATGACACTGCAACTCATTCTGCCTTCCAGTCAAATACTGCTTGGGCAGTCTCTGTGTGTCTCCATTTACGCAACTGATGTTAGGACCTGGCTACTGCTCAATAGCCTCCAGCTCAACTTTGACAAAACAAGTATTTCTTCCTTGTACAAGATATTTTCTCACACAAACTGCTCCTTTTTAATCTCTTACTCCCTGTCCCTGACTTGGGATCTGACTTGTCACTTTACTCTCTTCATCGGGACAGTTTTCAAAACCGCAATATTAAGCTAATGGATCTCCAGAATGTCATATTAGGAATGGCACAAAAGAATAGCATACATTGTGGGCAATCCTCCAGAGTTATCCTTCAAAGAAGGGAGCAGTATCATCTCCTGGTTCTTTTTTCATCCATTAGTGTATCCTTTATTGTAAAGCACCTTAGCTTGCTGTTAACTATATTTTTTGTGGACCATATGAAAATTGGCTAGACCTTGGCTACCAGACATTCTACCTAGTCCTGATCTCAGCAGCATTGTTCTAATTTAACTTTCACCGGCTAGATCATGTCCTCCAGAATAAAAATCAAGACCTGTCTTTTTTAGCTGTCTACAAACTTGCCCATAGCTACTGTATTAGAAAGCTCAAGCAAAGAAGAAGCATTTTTAACAGACTCTCCTCTGAACTTTATACCCCCTGCAACCTCATTGATTCAGGGAGGTTACACAAGGTAATTTTAATGAAAACAGGGGTACAATCATAAGTATCCTTCAATTGCACTGGAGAAAACTGCAGAACTGGGGAAACTGAAACAATGACTGTGCCTCCGCAAGAGTGTACACACGAGAACTGATTGTCCAGTCTATTATTTAATTCACTGGTGTGGAAGGTTGACAACTCATACAATTTTGTGGTAGGTTTGCTGATATTTAATATAATACCTAAAGCCACAGCTCCTGGAGGCATGGGATAATAAAACATTCTCAGGGTTTTACTTTCATTTAAAATAAAAATAAAAATAAATCTCATGGTTGCAGGAAAAAACCTTGAAATTGTGACCATTCCCAACACTTAAAAGCCAAATGGCAAAATTAAAAGGACAACATTAAAATCATGAAGCTGAGTCAGAAGTCATGAGTTGTGTAAAAACTGATAAACACTGGGACATTTATCATTTTTTACATACCTCATGGCTTCTAACTCAGCTTCATGATTTTTTGGGAGAAGAGAAGAGTTGCTTCATCATTTTTGAACAGCCAGGCTTGGCAGTACTGGGACTAGGTACAGTTCTACTGATCCCAATGCAATCTCACCACTCAACATCATAACAAAGCTAGGCAGTAGTAAATTAGGTTCATCATTTTAACACAAAGCTATAATTCTCCCCAGTGCAGTGCAGAGGGTGTGAAATGAGGGGAAAGCACCATCATGGAAAACCCACAGGATGACTGTTGACAGAGTCAAGTAGAGGGGAAAGGCAGAAGCTGTGCAGAAGCAATTCAACTTAACAATGTTTCTCATGTCCTGTCCACGCCTGCAACACACCATCTCTAAGCAGCCAGGATAGACAGGGCTGGCACACCTTGGAGAGCTGTGGAAGCCCTCACAAAGCAACTGTGCTGTCTAAATTCTCCATGATCTGAATATTATTAATACCCTGATGTGGTTTCCAGGAACTGTAGTTGGAGATAGAAATACAATGACCTATCACTGAACCTGCAATCTCTGATTGAGTTCCATCAGAAATTCAATAATCATCATCCCTCTACCTGACTATCTCTTGAATAATCCAGCACCAACATCTCTTTTTTTAGACACAATGATCAGTATCCAGAATGGTAAAATACAGACTATGTTATACAAGAAACCCAGAGACCAGCATACATATCTGCACAAAACCAGCAATAACCCTAAACACAGCAAGAAAGCTGTGATGCACGGCCAAGCCTTCAGATACCACCAAATTTGCCCTGAGGAGAATACCCAGGATTGCCAACTCACAAATCTTAAAAAGACTTTTACTCAATAAGGACACTCCTCTGGAGAGACAGATCACACATTTCAGAGAGCCACCTGGATGTCACATGAAGAATTGCTGCAGTACAGAAGGAAAACCCCCACAAATCGCACTCTGCTGGTTATGACACATCACCCCTCCCTCAAACTCATATGGAAAATACTCAAACAACTGCAACTCATACTAGAAGGAGACCCAATTCTTAGAGATCTTCCCAGAACCACCCATCCTAGCCTTCAAACAAGCACCAAACCTCACTAACCTCATCACCAGAAGCAAACCTCCTGACCCAAAACACACTGAATGGATCTAGACCATGCCATGACAAGAAATGCAAAACCTGCCAACACATCTCCACCACCCCCACTATTACAACACCCAACAACAGAATCATCAGCATTCCTGGATCTTATAGCTGCACTTCCAGAAATGTCATATATCTCATCCAATGCACCAACTGCCCTGATAGAAAATACATAGGAGGGACCAAACAACAACTGCACACCAGAATACACGCAAACTGAAAATGTATTAAAGACAAGAATACCCAATTACTGGTGGGTGCACATATCTCACAAGAAAACCACTTTCTCTCCAATCTCTCAGTTCTAATCCTTGAAGGGAATTTACAAAACACTTTTCGCAGACGAGCCTATGAACTTCACTTAATCAACCTCCTGGATACAAAAAATCATGGACTAAATATGGACATTGAAACCTGCCTGACATTTGACTCCCCAGGTACCTCTCAACTATTTACCTGCTACATTCATCCCCCACCCCCTACCAGCCTGTCTCTCACCCACTGATTCAATTTATATCTTCACTGACTGGTTTTCTTGCATGCAGACCAGGCTCTGGCTTCTTTACTATTCATTCCATCCAGGAAGAGCACACACCAATTGCAGATGCATCCTCAGCCTGATTAAGTGTGTTTAAACCTGAAAGCTTGCTAAGAAATGTTTTTTCCAACTATTTAGTTGGTCTAACAAAAAGTATCAGATTTACCCAAAGAACCTTGTCTGCTTATGTCCTTAGACCAACACGGCTGCAACCTACACCCCCATGACCAATTGCAGCACTGGAAATTTGCAAGATATGCTAACTAGCTCCAATTACTGGTGGGAGAATGATGGCAGAAAAAAAAAATAAAGGCCACAGGGATGAAATTTTCAGGGCAAGGATACCACAATATATAGATCTCTCTGTAAGGTACTGACCACTTCCCTCCCACATTCCTGCATCCATCTCAGCACAGCAGTCAAGGGTCTGTGGTTCAGCACAGAATTTCAGCGCACACATGTGTGCTTTAAAGCTAAGAAAGTTCCATATAAATCAATGGACTGTTACTCTAGCTTAAACTTTGTGCTTAAGGTTAGTGCTGAAGTGGGGCTATACAGACTCATGGATTTCTAAAAGGCACAGATTTGCAGCAGCCCACATTCAGTTTTGCACAACGTTCATACTTAAGAGGGAGCATATGGGCTACCATGACTATATGGGCATATGGGAACAGCTGGTGACATTTTTTCAATGAATAGAAAATTCGTGGAAATATGCAGTTTGAGTAGGAACAAAACTATTTAAATTCAGGTTGAATCTAATGAATTGTTTTGGCCAAAAAAACAGAATAAGGAGTAGGTGGAAATGGTGGGGGGTGGGAGGAGTGGGGACTCTTAACATTTTCAAAATAATTTTCAAAATTGGTCTTGCTTTAGAAATAATATTTTCATTTAAAGTATAAATTGTATTTAACAAATATAAAAAGAGAATTAAACCCCCCAAATAAAATAAATGTTCTGTTTTGATTTGATCCAAAGTTTTCATCCGACCAAAAACATTTCATTTTAATTTTTGCATTCAGCAACTGAACCAAAGTATCTGTCATTGACACAACTCTAATGAAGTTTTTCAATATCCTCACACGCCTTTACAGCACCAAAAAAAACTATAAAGAATCCTCCAAAACTTCTACAGCTCTGCAAATTTTATCTAACAGGGATGTAGCCTATAGCAAAACCTCCTTGAGTAGAGCAGGAAGAGAATCTGACCATGTCCTTTACCTGCCACAGCAATCATAAAAGATTTTAAACAAATCTGACAATATACTACAGTTTTCATACATATCTTTTATCTCTCCCCACCACCCCACCCTCCTCTCCCAATGGACATACACTCATTTCCCCAAGCATGTGTAGAGGAAAACTTCAGAACCAAAGCTTTAACACTCTTGTCTCTTCTTGCTGACAATACTTAGACAGAGAGACATAATGCAGAATAGGCACATAGTACAGAAATAATGCAATTAATCTCTCAATTCAGACAATAATTTGAACTAATATAACTAATTTGAGGAAAAAAGGACTTTTGTAAACAAAAATAACAGCTGCAAAAGATTTTCTGGTGGTTTGAAACATTCCCTTTAATGTGTCTGGTTTAAGAAAACAATAAGCACAGTCTACCAAAAACCAGGTTATAATTCTTGTATTTTTCTGCTTGGCTACAATTTTGTTGTAGCTCTTTATTAATGCCGCTATACTATAGTCAAGTAAACTAAAAACATGTTTAGTAGAACTTCAAAACTCATTAAAGTCAGTGAGAGTTTTTTTCCCTATTAATTTCAGGGCACTTTGGATCAGGTGTCTATGGATTGTTTTTCCTAAATTAGGAAATTAAGCATAGAACCTGTTTATTTCAAGGGAGAAAATGATGAGTTGGGAATCTAAATCACTTTCCTTGATGAATGCTGCATTTGGCTAGGAAAATATTTTCACACCCAGTACATTCAGAGTCATAACAACAGCTTATAAAATATTTAACAAAATAACAGATGCAATATAGGATTAAAAATAAATAAAGGAATTGCAAAAGCTCAGGCCATAAATTTTTAAATTCAGATAAATCTTTCCCCAAAATAAATTTTTCCCCCTCTAAAAACCTGAAAAGCAAGAGTTGATTGTACCACTTGATAAAACTGATCTTCCATTTATAATGTTAGGGCACAACAATCGCATACTGAAAATCATCAAGGGAAGGGATTTAGCATTTCAGTCAGAACGCAAAATTATGCTGAAAGCAGCCTGCAGCTTGGGATTTTCATTAACCTTCCACTGCCATCCTCCACGTTTCCCAGTAGCACCACTCTTTAAGGAGCACACTATTTTTGTGTAATCACTTCAACAGTTATCAAAAATCCCCCAAGACTGACACCTTCAGACATTCTGTGCATTTCAGCAAAATTACTGACACGTTTGTCCTTTGATCCCTATTCCCTCTTACAGATCAGCATATAAAAGGGTCATCGCTAACACAACCAAATTATTTCTTCCGTGCGTCCTGATGAGGACATGCACACACAATATGATTTAAAAGCCCGGCACATGGTTTTGCAGGCAGCGAAACCACAGAAAAGACAAAGTTGCAGCTACAAAGGAAGCTGAGACTCCGATAGCTGACAGTGGCTTCGATTTCACTATCCCCTTGGATTCCATTCGTCTGTCTCGGAGTTGATATCTACATTAGCTAATGAATGTTCACATATTCCCTGCTCTCTTTTGTTCTCTGTGTTTCAAAGGGAAAGACTCTCCTGGTAGAGAGCAGACTTAAATAAATAAAGAAGGGAATACATATATATATTTCTACTCAAATTTAAGAGTAAATTCTCACTGACGCTACTTTAACTGGCTCTAGAGGAACAGCTGTGCTCAGAAAGATCATTAGCAACTTACCGGTGGCAAAACTGCTCACAGGGATAATATAAAAAAAAGAGATAGAATCTATATTAAAGACAACTCAACATCACACCAAGTTTTATCATGACAGATTTTACCCAGAGATCTGGTATTGTATCCTTGCATTGTGCTAAAAACTGCAGCCAGCCAGGTTTTAGCAGACTGAGAGAATGGTTAATGGACTGCCTCCCTTGTGCCATTACAGTCTTTAATTACATGACTGCTTACTATATGTTCTGTAGGATCTTTGCAGTACTGCTAACCCCAAACATTCAAATGTCAGAATCACACCCCAAAAGCCATGATGATGGTGATGATGTGGAGGTTTTTCCTTCACTCCCCACCTTTTTTTTGGCAGTCATGTTTTCAAGCTTCTCTTGACAAACATGAACACTAGAAACTTACTTTTTTCCTAATGAAAGCTGAACTTCTCACATAAAAACCTGGATAACCTGGAGAGGGTTCAGAGAAGGGCCACTCGTATGGTTAAGGGCCTACAGACCAAGCCCTATGAGGAGAGACTAGAGAAACTGGATCTATTCAGCCTCCGCAAGAGAAGGTTGAGAGGCGACCTTGTGGCTGCCTATAGGTTCATCACGGGGGCACAGAAGGGAATTGGTGAGTATTTATTCACCAAGGCGCCCCCGGGGCTTACAAGAAATAATGGCCACAAGCTAGCAGAGAGCAGATCTAGATTGGATATTAGGAAGAACTTCTTCACAGTTAGAGTGGCCAGGGTCTGGAATGGGCTCCCAAGGGAGGTGGTGCTCTCCCCTACCCTGGGGGTCTTCAAGAGGAGGTTAGATGAGTATCTAGCTGGGGTCATCTACGGCTCTCTTTCCTGCTTATGCAGGGGGTCGGACTCGATGATCTATTGAGGTCCCTTCCGACCCTAACAGCTATGAATCTATGAAAAACTTGACTCCAGGAGCTAGTCCTTTATGCAAAGCACTAAGAAGTGTGCTAAATTGTGAGAATTTGCAATGCTGCCTATGCGCATTCAGTGCACAGGATGGCTGAATAAAGGTACCAAATTAAGGTTACCTGGGCAACTGTATACCTGGCATACCCTGCCATTCAAGTGCTTGACTTTTCAAACTAAATAATGATGCTGAAACATTGGTTTTTTTTAGCGTTATTTATTTACACAGCCTTTCTACTAGGGCTGTGCAAAATTTTGCCGGTTGTTTTGTTTCAACACTGTTTCAACTCATTTCAAGCGCAAAACAGTGAAATTGAAACAAAATGAAGGGCTTTGAAACAGCCTCAAAACAAGGGCAGTTGAAACGTTTTGAAAGTTTTGAAACATTTCAAGTTTCAAAACTGAAGCTGGGCTTGCCTGCAGGGAAACAAAGTAAGGAGAGGAAGGGGGAAGAGGAGGGAAGGACACAGTGAGGGTGTGTCTTAACACACATGCTGGAGAAGAAGCTTCTGCAGGAAAGGAAAGAAAGGCTCTGTCACTATTTGGCTGCCTGAGATGCTGCTGGTGCCACTGTGCTGCTTACTAAGTTATTATCTGTTGTCATTTAAAGTGGTGGACCGAACTGAGACTGTAGGGGAGGAGGAGACCTCACTGAGGCACACTACCGTGTTGTATAGAGGCCCTAACGCCAATGAGGGCACACCTAAACACACACACACACACACACATACACATACACGTGTCACAAGTTTTTCTTGTCAGCAGCCTCAGGTGCAGTTTCCCAGAAACTCCTGCACCTACCTCCTTGAAAGCTGGTAGGTTTTATGGCCTCAGCAGGGGCTAGTATACCTGCAGTTTTCACCCCCCTGTGCCTTCACACTTACAAGTGACACGACTTTTGCTTTCAAGACTTCGAGGTGCAGTTTCCCAGAAATCCCTATACTTATCTCCTTGAAATTTGGCAGACTTAATGGCCTCAGAAGGGGCTATCATCCCTGCAAGTTTCATCTGAAGGAGCTACCACCCCTGCTATTTTCATCCACGTCTGTCAAAAAATGACAACGTTATAGGAAGTTTTGCGCTTTGTGCTTATAGCCTATGGGCAAAATGTCAAAACAGTGTCAAAACAGCAAACCAGTTTCAAAGAAACTAAACAGAACAGTGCTCTCAAAATGAAACAAAAATTGAAATGAAAGACTGTCCCATTGAAACGGCAAAATGGAGGTTGAAACAAAACAGTGCTGTTTCACACAGCCCTACTTTCTACCCCCTCTATGTTTGTATCACATCACCGTGGTAGAACAAAGCATCAAAGCAAACATTTTCTCTTCCCTTACTTGTGGCTTTCCCAAGGAACATTTGCCTTCTCCCTAACACCTTGTCCTTCTTGGCTGCAGGTAGAGTAAGAATTGCCAGGAGCTCTGGTTATTTAGCCCCTCTCCAAAGTTATTAAGTTTTCCACATCTCATGTTATGCTCATGACTTTTTATCATGAATGGACTTATCAGACACATGGACTTCAAGAACATTTTACAACAATTGAGTTCCAATAATTAGAAATGTCCATAAGAACAACCAACCTATCAAGATACTTGAAATCCAAGTCAAACAATAACTTGTCAAAGAAAACCTAGAAGAGGACCTAAAACCTCACAAATTGTTTAAGGCTCATTTCCCCTGAAATGTAGTAAGTGGTTGGAATTATGTGCTCAATAATATTCAAACCAATATTCAAATGCTAAAAATGCATTTATGTTCTAAAGGATTCCTCTGGTTTCTTATTATTGCAGCCTGAGATTCACTCTGATAATGGGACAGAAGCTTTGCTCACACTTTGATCGCTTACATGTGCAATCAAAGATGTCAGAACCATAATCCAATCGGGAGGTAAGCCCAGTTGGAGGTTACTGTAATCAAAACAAAAGGAGCATCAGCCCCTCTCCGGCATGGCTAATCAGAGAAGGTTCTGACCTAGATCAAGAACAAAGCATGCTGAGGACTTTATTCTCAACCTAAGCTTTAAGGAAAGAAAAGGTTGAAATTCTGTGTGCACCTTGTTTTGGATTAAAAGCAGGGTCCAAACAACAGTTCAGTGCTGAGTCTCATAGCATGGTTATCATCATTAGAGATTCAGTTAGAAACATGGCACAAGAACTTCCTTTTTTCTCATTCTACAACACTCATTGTAGAACAATTAAATGTGTATCAAAGGGCTCGTCTACCTATGTATTAATGTGCCATAGTTACGGCTCATTAAGTTTAGTACCTTTAATAACAGGTACTAAATGCACAGGAACCAGTGCTACTACACAGTAGCGCCAGTGCACGCATTTCTAGTAACACTAATGTGCATTAGTGATACTACTAATTCTACTGTGCATTAGTTCATTTGCATAGCTTTTGACATGACGCAATGCACAGTAGAATTAGTTTAATGAATATTTAGCATCACGTGTATACACCCAAAGGGAACACAGAATAATACCAAAAGACTTAAAAGGCCTGATTTTCAGAAGAGTCTAGCATACCACTGTGACTTCTTCAGGCACCTAAATTAGTACTTTTATTTAAGAAGTTCCAGGAGCCAGACCTGCAAAGACCTTGAGGTGCTTGAAGATGCAGAGAGATGCCAGGGTGAATTTCTACAAGTGCCTAAGTAGGTTTGGAAACTTGCTCCCCAGTGAGCACATCTACATAAGATGCTACGGTGGTGTAACAATCAGCTACCACACCGTAGCTCATTGCTACCACACAGTAGCGTTGCCAAGCGCTAACTATGCAGTAACGGTACTGCACAGTAGTAACAAGGTACTGCGCAGTAGCGTTGGGCAAAAACCGTGGTGACGGTACTGCGCAAGTACTAAATGGCTGCTCAGTAACAACTGTGCAGTGGATGACTTGTGTACACTGAAAACCTCACCCATATGCAAGGATTTAAATATGTAACTTCATTAGCTCTTTCTGAAGATAGCAGAAACACTGACTGCTCCTGAATACTAAGCAATTTTGAAAACCTGGCCATTTTATACAGGCACTGAATTGGGAGCTGCACTCTTTTAAAGAATCTGCCTCCACACTCACAGGTTTTCAGCACTTTTGAATATCTGGTTGGTATTTCACTTTTAAGCATTTCTTAAATATTGTTTCCTGCTCATATTTTATTACTGGGATAACTTCAACTCTTTGGCGCCTTTTTAAAGTGTATGTTGAGAAAGGAACCTGTTTTTTGGGAACAAACACTGCCACTCTTACAAAATAGTACAATCACTAATCAGCTCAACTCAAGTCCTTAATAATTATCAGCTGCTACCTATTATTTTCCGGGAGTGACAAAAATTAGTTTAAAAGTTTCCAGGAAATTAGAAAAATTACTTGACCAAAGAGTGCATTTAATGAAAATAAAACAGATTAACCTCTTAGCTCTCCTACTGTTACAGGCAAAATAGATACAATTATACATGCAAAGCCTAACGTCACAGCATACAATTTGGAAGGCCAGATTATAGCAAGCCTATATAATGCATCAGACCTTGCAGAGAATACACTATTTTACCTCTGCTCCCTGGTCTCTAATCTGCCCAAAGCTTTTCATACAGATAATATTACATTCATGGTTTAGTCCTTGACAACTGCACCCATAAATCAATTTCAAATCTTGCATTAATCATCTTTCTGTAATCAGTGGCTATTCAGCACAAATTTACATCTCATTTCTGTTGGCCAAACAGCCACATTAGGGCTTTGAAGCTTATTCAGGCTTAAATGATTATATTCTCCTAATAAACACTGAAGTCTTCTCAGTTCGGTTGCCGTGAGCTGCATTAATGACATTCAGGAGAAGCAGAGGCCATCTAAAGTCAGTGTTGTCTGCTGCTACCAGCAAAGGCCCCCACAGTGATTTGTCTTACCTTTCCAGACTGCGTGGAGGGGAAGAGCGTGTGTGTACACATGTGTGTGCTTGCCTGTGCTGACATTGTGGGCATGCAAGTTGTGGCAAATATTCTGGGCTCTGTTCTTTTGCTGCATGATGATGATGTCAAAAGAAAAGTAACAGCCAGGTTTTCAAAAGAGTTGTGTTAAGCAGCTAAGTGAGGAGGACATATATTCAAAAGTGCTCAGCACCCAACAGCTGCGACTGAGAACAATGGTAACTGTGGGGTGCTAAGTTCTTTTGAATATCTAGAATTTCAAATTTCTCAGGCAGCTGTAACTTGCTCACAGCACCTTTCAGTCTGGTCCTATGTCCTTTTCTTTGATCACCATAAAGCATTATATTTGTAATGCTTTTTATTTTTTGCCTGCTTGCTTGTTCTCACTTCTTAGGTGCAATATAAAGACTACCACTTATCACAGGTTGCAATAAATAGCTGAAGCATTAATAGTTTAGGGTGGGTTTTGCATGTTCTTTCCCATGATCTCAATAATGAAGCAATCCATCTTGGTGGAACAAAGAGTAATTATTTAATTAAAAGATCCTTAGTAGTCTTACATTATTCAACTGACAGAAAAAGCTTCACATTGATTGTGTATTTATTTTCAGCAAAAGGCTGATTCAACAGTGCTGAATAAGATCTGAAAATGAATGAATGGCTCTGTTATGACTGTTGTTAAGTACTTGCCCAATGTACGTGATAAATTATACATGTGCGCGTTAGTGTTATTCTACAACCTAATGCAAATTTAAGCTACTTTTTATTACAGGGGACCTAATTCACCACTGCATTACACTAGTATAATATTATTTAAATCAATGGAGTTACACTGACATAAAATGAGTAATGCACTGGCAAATTTGGTCCCTGTTGCCCCTTTAAGAATCTGGGTTGGAAAAATCCTGGAATTTTTTTCAAGATAGATTCTTTCTCCAGATATGCATTTCATATTTTGTGTTAGGTCCATTAATATTTTTTTCTGAACTGCCATCCAGCACAACATCTTTACCTCCCCTTTGGTTTTTTCTAATTTTTTTTTTTAAGAGCCATCTGAACATGTGTGTGTCAGGCAATGCAATAGCTCAGACAGCAGTGCAATCCTTTGCGAAATCCATTTCTGGAGTACTATATATAGTTTAGGTAATCCATGCTTCTAAAAGGATGTTGAAAATTAGAAAAGCTTTGCAAAAGAGTTGTGACTTGCGCCTGGGAAAACCTTCCTTCAGCAAGCAATTAAAAAAAGTCTGATCTAGTTGGCTAAGCAAAAACAAAGTTTTGGGAGTAAACTTATCATGGTACATAAGAAGCTACATTGGAATAAGACTTTTGAGAGTAGATGGGTTTTAATACAGCAGATAAAAGCATAATAAGATCCAGTGGCTAGAAAGCAAAGTTAAACAAATTAAGACTGAAAATAAGATATATTACTAATAAAATAATAGCAAAAATAACAATAATAATGACAGTGAGGGTAGCTAACCACTGGAACAAAGTATCTGGGGAAGAGTGGACTCTTCAGACATTTGTACACATGCATGCACCACAGCGGCGAGTGCTTTGAAAAGCGCTTGGCACTGCAGCACGTGCAATTGCATAAGCAAAAAAATGTGTCAGCGCTGAGAAAATGACAGCGATGCGTTTTTTAACTAAAGCGCATCAGAGGTGCCTTAGTTCAAAATCACACCACTGCCATTTTTTGCATGTTGACGCGCATTTCACTACTTATATAACAGTACGCGCTGCAGTGCAGTGTGCGTCAGCTCGCATGCGGAGTAGACTTGTTTAATTGAGTGTGCTCCAACCTGCCATATCTCTGGCGTGTTCCTGCACAAAAATGTATGTGTATAAATCATCACTTAAAGTGTTTTAGTCAAAATTGTATCTCGTTTGGAACGTTATGCTCTAGTTCAGTGGCAACATGTAGGGGGTTCATGGGGGTGCACGCGTACCACTTGAGAGTGCTACCGCACTCCCTGCTTAGGCGATGGGCAGGGGGGGCAGGCAGGAGCGCTGGTGGCCCCCCTGTGAGTGCCAGCTGGGTAGTGGGAGCACTGGATGAAGTGCCACAGACACTTCCGGAAGCTCAGCGGCCACTTCCCAGGTGGTGACATTGCCTGCGGGGGGGCCCTACCCCTGGTGGCTGACTGGTCGCTAAGGTGGCACCAGTCACCCATGCTCTAGTTCAAACATAAATGTTTGGGCTTGAGGCAACAATCACTGGCCTATGGTATGCAGGAGGTCAAATGAGATGGTCATAATGGGCCCCTGTGGTCTTAATCACTCTAAATCTATTAATTTTATAGCATTGTTTGTTTTATTCTATCTGAAATGGAGAGCTATCTGGAATGGGAGTGGAGTTGTATGCATGGGGAGCTTACAGTTCTTGCATTTCCATATGCACAGCATGGCTTTCAAATATCTACAGTTACATAAGCATACACAAATGTGATCCCTGCAATGGACATAAAGTATGAAAAAGGAAGAACTTCCTTAGTTCTGCTTGGAAGCGGCATCAGTGACTTACAATCTAGTCACACACAGAATGATTTTGGTTCTGCAAAGGCAACTTTCCTCAATTGCTCCATCCAGTGATTTGATACTTTTATATCTACACATGTCTGTAGTAGATCACTTCTGATATTAACAAACTTAAGTGTAATTCATTCCTAAATTCTGTTTCAATTTCTTCCTCTATTTTACCCCTCCTGTTCTCTGAGAGACGTTTCTGAAATAGCACATTCAATACTGCAGTTTTTATTACCATCTGCTGTTTCATTTTGAGTTGTCCTGATTCAGCTATCTCTCCCTAAGCTCTCTGAAAATAACTAAAAATTTGTCTACACTGCACTGACTGCAGTATAGGGAATCCACACCAAAGTCATCTTAGGTACCAGCAGTAGTGCAGTCACAGCAGCATAAAGCCATGTGAATGGTAAAAAAGCTACTTGAGTGGATAGGTCATGCTAAACTCTATGCTATCAAGGCTAGACTACTACCAATTCTCAAACTAGCTTAGTTACTGCTAGCTCCACCAGCACCACAGTGCAGTCACACCAGTGACTACAGGCTAGACAGCAGGTAAAGTACATGCACACTGCTCTCCAGCAATGAGTGACTGTGCCTTGACATGTGAACAGAAAGTCCAGAAATAACAAAATATTGTGAGAAAAGGGAAAATGAGGTATCACAGGGGATGCAGACAGTCCAAGATTGTACTTGGACCAGTGCTGGGCAAGAGCAAGGGCAGCAGGTTAGTTTCAGAACTTGAAAAGAACAAACTGGGTATTGAAGGGGAAGAGGTTGGGAAAGGTTCAGACAGCAGAGAAAAAAAGGAAGTCTACATCCAGCATAAAGAACAGGAATCTAGTCAGGTTGGGCAGGAAAGAGAGAAGGATGAAGCCTATGACCTTCCAAGGCCCAGTGTGAATCTCTTGGATAGTACAGACAGTCAAAACCCCAAGGCTGAATTGACTCAGTCTTTGCAGGTTAGTCTAAGCTGCAAAGACTGAACCAATAAGCAAATGAAAAGACATTTACTTTTGATTCAGGAAATGCAGCCACATCCCTTCAGCAGCTCAAGCCAGAAGCCAGGAGGCACAACAGCATGGCTCTCAGGCATGTAGTCAGCATGGGCAGTGTGTTCACTTCCTCTTTGTGCTGCCCCTGAGGTCTCTGGGATTTGCAGTCCACAATTACAGCAGCAGGACTCTGCAGGGTTGCTCATCGCTTCTTCTTCCTGATTCCAGGTGTCTCTGGGATTTGTAGTCCACAGTCACAGCCAGCAGTAAATTTAGCAGAGAAGGGCAGCTCTGTATTCAGGGGAAGGGAAGTTTAACCCCCCTCCCTGGCCCTTGGCCCATGGCCCCAGACCCTAGCCAGAGCTTGCATGGAGGAGCCAGTGAGCCAGCCTTCACTGCTCTAGCTAGGGAGCAGAGAGGCGAGGCGAGCCCTACTCTCTGGAGCAGACAGCACAGACCAGTCCAGAGCTACAAAATGCCGGGATGCTGAAGGACTCTGATTTAACTTGAACCAGGAAGGAGTCTGGGACAGAAGTTTCATAAACCAGTTTAACCTAAATCAGTTAAGTCTGATACTACATGCAAACAGGCTTATCTTAAATGTGTTTCAGCCATTTTGAAACTGGTTTATGTGCACTGAACTTCGATTCTGTTACAGGTTTAAACCAGTTTCTGATCACTTTAACCTGTTTATGTGTAGCTTCTGTCCCTAGCCTTCAAGATAATGAACCCTACTATTTTGGCCTGTGGTCCTGTAGGACCCCACAAACTAATCTGAGATCAGACCAGATCCAAGAAACATACAGGTGTTGCAGACAAGTAGAGATGGTAACTGAAGACAGAGCTTTTCTTCCTCCTGTTTCCTGGCAGCCCCTATGCATGGCAATGGTGACTGGGCTGCAGCATGCACCAGGTATACGTCTCTGCTCCCAACCACTTGCAGTCTTCTAGGACTCCAAAGTACTGTTTGGGGGAGCCAGATGGCAAGTTGACCCAAACTCCAACTCAAGTCACTACATTCTGACCAAGTGACATCTCCCCCACCTCCCATGCCTGGGTTTAGTACAGACAGTTAAAAAGCCCGAGGCTGAATTTATTCAGTCTTTGCAGGTTAATCTAAGCCGCAAAGATTAAACTGAGAGAGAACTGGACAGGCATTTAACTTTGATTCAGGAAATGCAGTCACATGCCTGCAGCAGCTTAGGCCAGAAGCTGAGGGGCGCTTAAGCATCGCTCTCAGACACATAGCCTACATGAGCTGTGTTTTCACTTCTTCTTCCTGCTGCCCCCCGAGGTCTCTGGGATTTGCAGTCCAGATTCAAAGCAGCAGGACACAGTAGGGTTGCTCATCACTTCCTCTTCCTGCTTCCAGGTGCCTCTGGGATTTGCAGTCCACAGTCACAGCCAGCAGTAAGTTTGAGCAGGGGAAGGGGTGTTTAACCTGCCTCCCTGGCCCCAGACCCCAGCCAGGGTTTGCCAGGGCAGAGCAGGGAGTAGCAGTCAGTCCCTGCCTCCACGGCCTTCCAAACTTTTTCTGCTGGAGCAGACAGCACAGCCCAGCCCAGCCCAGCCCAGCCCAGCCCAGTGCTAGAAACCATGCTGGGATGCTTGGGGACTGTAATTTAACTTTAACCAGGAAAGGGTCTGGGACACAAGTTTCATAAACTGGTTTGACCTAAATCAGTTAAGTCTGCTACTACATTCAACCAGGTTTATCTTAACCAGTTTCAGTCATTTTGAAATGGATTCATATGCACTAAATTTATTTTCTGTTACATAAGCTGTTACATAAACTGTTTAAACCAGTTTCTGATAACTTAAACCAGTTTATGTATAACTTCCATCCATAACCCTGGAGTTCCATTTGGATTCATCACTATCTTTCCTACACTTGTCTTGAACCTGCTTTGGGATCCATAAGCACAGACCCCTGCACTGACACAGAATCTCCAATGGCTTCTCTACAGCTCTGTGTCAAGAGGGGTGTGTACTGCCAATGCCAGTGTAGAATCAGAATTCTCTTGTGTATCCCTGTGCTGCCAAAAACTGTAGCACATAAACACCAAGGTGGCAGCATTTCCCTAATAAGTATGAGGTGCTCTATGTCTTTACTATGATGAAGAGCTTAAATCCCTAGGAGTCTTCTGGAGAAAAGGCACTACAGCATAAAAATGAAAGCGATTACTTACCAGCCACTATTCTAGACCAGGCTTTAGCCGATTCATTACAAATATGAATGGATGGATTGCTAAATTCAGAATACACATGGAGTCTCAGATCTGGTTTATTATTATTAAGTACTTAATTTACAGCTAGGGCTCAATCTCTAATGTCTTTTCAAAATCCAGACTTTATCTACAAGGAATCTAATAAAATTAATATATGTTTTTCATAGCATGAAATGGTGAAACTCTAGCCTTGTTTTCAAATGAGGTAGTGTACGAAGATATACAGAAAAATTCAAATGTAAAAGATAAAAATTATATTTCTGGTAGAAAGAACTAATTAGCATATGCAACAACACCTCTACACAGGATGTTGTTTAACTGAAATCATTTTTCTTACTAAAATACATATACAGAGAAAATTAGGATTAGAGCACTAAAGTAGTAGTGTTTGGATGCTGAAAAGTTGCTCCATAGTGTACAATACATGAAGCTTTCTCATAATGTGTGCTCTCATCCATAAATTATTGAACACAAAGGGAACTTAAAGCGCTAAGCTGTGGAAGAAATTTCATACTAAATAAAACAATAAACTGCTCTGGAGAAAGCCACACAAAGAAAACCCTGTTGTTGTATTCTGTCTAGCTTTTTTTTTTTCTTTTCCTAAATTGACTGTTTATCATATCATGCATTTTATAACTATCACTTGACCTTCTGCAGCATTTGTTGCTTGAGTATGAACATATATACATGTTGACATGTATGTTTTCCATGATTTTTAGTAGCTGGATATAAGAAATCCATCATTTACTATAACCGGCCACCAATTCATTGCCACTGCAGATGTGTTCCCAGGTCTATTCCCAAACCATTTATCTGCTTGCCAACATTGTGTAGGTGAATGATGTGCCACAGACTGTCTAATCAAACCTAGCCAGTCCAACCACAAAATTTTACATTTCCACTCATCTGAGCTGGACATTTCAACACCTCATATTTCTTTCTTTTCTTTTTTTAATATTCAAGTATCTACAAGAACACACAGCCCAAACCTTCACTCACTTATGCAGAGGCTAATTCAGGGATGGATTCAAAGCCCATTAAAGACAGCAGACATCTTTCCACTGACTTCTTCGTGTTCTGGATAAGCTCCTGCACAGATGCAGTTTTATGTACTACACCCATAAATAATGATTGGTCTTGTGATGCCGGCATGCAGGATTGGGCTCTCTGGTCGGGTAAATGTTCATCACATTGTTTACTATGGAATAACAGACTTTCCAGGAAAACTATAGGAGGGTTGCATTATTTTTTGCTATCTATGTATGCAAACATATCCCAATCGGGTAGAGTGATTTTCATGTGCCTTGGTGATAAACTGATGAGATGTGATATGCTCCTGGGTGCTGAAGGGCTGGAAGTGAGCATGGAGTCCTACTGGGAAGCCTGGAATCTCTCTGTCTCAATGGGGTAGACAGCTTCCATTTTTAACTCTGGGAAGTTGCAAGATAGCAGGCTGCTATAGGCCTAGTGCTGCTTTAAATATGCATATAATTTTGCACCTGGTCTAGGACCAAGTCTTACTTTTCCCAAGCTTGTAGCATTAGCGAGTTTCATGGAAGGGCTCTTCCATTATACTTATCTATTTTCCTCTCCAATACACGTATCCAGTGAAGGCAAAATGTAGCTTATTAAAGCACTGGCCCTGATCTAGGAATAATAGCATAGGGCAGGGCTGTCCAATTCAAAGTCTGCAGGGCCACACAGCCTGCAAGGGGTTAACTTGCAGTCCGTGGCCTCCCACCCAGCTGCCAGTACCCCCCACACCTTTTACTGCTGCCAGGGTCTCCACGTTCCTCCTCTCTCCTCTGACTTCCACTTCCTGCCTCCACCCTTGGTCCACAGACAGGGATGTTCAGGGAGTCTGTGCAGACTGCTCAGCATGTGGACCTGGCCGCTCAGAAATTGGACAGACCTGGCATATGGCATTTCCTCCAGTCTTCAACCTACCACGTACGGGACAGCTTTGGGTCACTGTGTGACCTTTTTTAACACTGGTAGAACAGTGTTTCCAATCCACAAATATTTTGTCCTCCTTCCTTCTTCTACTCCTGAACTACATTAATTCGTTCCTCCCCTTCACAATGACAGCTCCCTGCCCATTCACAACTAAGTCTGTGATGTTCTCTCTCTTGCCATCCCTGCCAAACCACTGACCTGTCACCTGTTTAAGTAGCAATGACACTCCCTCCCTTTCCTTTCCTCCCCTCCCTTCCAAATACAGGCCATGCTCTAACTTTCCTTTTACTCATCCTCAGTTGCCTCATGTTTTTTCTAGCATTATTTAATGAGTCTAATAACACCAGCTTGCAGTGTGATGTGGTGGCTAGGAGTACAAATATGATCCTTTGCTCAGACCACTGCTGGAACATTTCAGTTCAGGCATCCACACTTCAGTAAGTATACTGAAAAATTTCAAACGGTTCAGAAAGGAGCAAAAAGAACAACTTAAGAACTGAAAAAACTGCCTTATAGAAACTAAAGAAGAATCTACTTAGTTTAACAAAAAGGAGGTTAAGGAGACAGCTTGCTTGATCATGGTCTATGACAGGCTTGTCCAACATACAGCACGCGGGCTGCCATTTTATCTGGCCCGCGGCAGCGCCGGCGCCGTGATGGAGCGCAGAGCCGCAGCAGCAGAGCACGGAGCCACGGTGACGGAGCATGGAGCCACGGCATTGGCGCTGCAGTGGAGCGCAGAGCCGTGGCAATGGCAGCAGTGCCGGTGGAGCCACGGCGGCGGGGCCCCAGCGAGGCTGGCAGGGCCGGCCTGCAGGCCCCAGCTGGCAGTGAGGGGGGGAGCTGCTTACCCCCGCGGGGCCCAGCTCACCAGTGAGCTGGGTCCTGCCGCAGCTGCCCCAAGGGCTGCATGGACCAGGGCTGCCCCAGCTACACCCGACTGGACGAGTTGGAGATGGGCTCCGCCCCTTGCCCCCAGCACGTGGCTGGGGGAGCTGCAGCATGGCCCGTGCCCTGCCCGCATGTGTGGTGGATGGAGGCACGAGGTAAGTTTCCGCGCGGAACTGGGGACGCCTCGGAGCTGGGCCGAGGTGGACGGAGGCATGGGGTAAGTTCCTGTGAGGAGCTGCAGGTGCCTCGGGGCTGGGCCGGGGCAGATGGAGGCATGGGGTAAGTTCCCGTGCGGAGCTGCAGGCGCCTCGGGGCCGGGCCAGGGCAGACGGAGGCATGGGGTAAGTTCCTGTGCGGAGCTGCAGGCGCCTCAGGGCCGGGCCGGGGTGGACAGAGGCATGGGGTAAGCTCCCGTGCAGAGCTGGGGGCGCCTTGGGGCTGGGCTGGAGCAGATGGAGGCACGGGGTAAGTTCCCGTGCGGAGCTGTGGGCGCCTCGGGGCCGGGTTGGGGTTGTGTGTATGTGCGTGCGTGCATGCACATGCATGTGTGTGCGCTTCCCAGCACATCCCAATAGCTGCTTTGGCTCTGTCTGCTGCAACACGTGTGTGCACATTTCCAGACCCATTTCATTGTCACTTCCTGCAACTTCATTGGTGTCAAAGATCACGTGACATCACTTCCTGATGTGATGTCACTTCCTGTGAGGCTTTTGAATATGGCTCGCCGGCCCACTGGGTGATAAAAAGTTCGTGATCTGGCCCCACATTCAAAAAGGTTGGACACCCCTGGTCTATGAGAACCTGCACAGGAGGAGGTTTATGGTAGCAAGAAAGAGTACAGGAAGATATGGTGTCTGAAAACCAAAGCCAGACGAATTCAGACTGGATATGAGGTGCACATTTCTTACAGTGAGATTAATTCACCACAGGAGAAACTTAACACGGGATGGAATGGACTGACTCCCTGGGTATCATGCTAAGCGTTATGCTATAGCTCAAAAAAAATTACAGTCTTGATGGAATAAATACTGAGTGTGCATCTATGGTCTGTGTGCCACAGGAAACCAGACTAAGTAATCCTAATAGTTCTTTTTGGCATTAAAACCCATAAATCGATGAAGCCAGCAACCAGCAGCCCACTCATTCAAACACCTGCTCTTATTTTAAATGGAAATAAGAAAAAAAATCAGACACATTGTGTTTCTTACTAAAGTATGTTTTTTTCCGAAGAAAAGATTACTGCTTTACTCAAATAATAACATAAAATTACATAATTAAGTAAGAATCACCACATCTAGAATCTTGATTTTCAATTAATATTTTTAAAAAGAGGGGATTTCCTGTATTTCTTTTTATTATTATTTTGTTTACACCTTTTTATTTTACCTGTAATAAAGGAGCAATACAAGTAAAGCAAGAAATATAGGTTCCTATAAATCTAAAGCTGTATGCATAAAAGAAAAGGACTGTGGCACCACGAAATGAAATGTGTCAGCAGCCACTGAATTACAGCTTAATGGCAATGGTCTTTTCCCCCTAATATGTATTTATCTTTAGAACAGATAAAACAAAGAATAAGAAAAC
>NW_005842684.1:22336-38848 GCF_000455745.1 Alligator sinensis | reverse complement strand
GGGGGGGGGGGGGGGGGGGGGGCGAGGGAGGGGAATTAAACAATATATAGCAAAGATGGTAGGAAGGAGGAACTTGTATTTAAGATGCAAATGGTACTCCAGTGATTTAAGTTTAATTACTGCCTCTGCCACTGACTTTCTGTGTGACAGTGGGCAAGTCGCACCCCCTCTTTTTTTG
The DNA here is from genome assembly GCF_000455745.1 of Alligator sinensis. Lineage (NCBI taxonomy): Eukaryota > Metazoa > Chordata > Crocodylia > Alligatoridae > Alligator > Alligator sinensis. Next base: position 38,670 of record NW_005842684.1, on the reverse strand, counting down.
TCTGGTTCCTTTGTGTGTTAAATGGAATAATAGTATCTCCCTTTTCTAATTGGTCCAGTCAGACTGTTAGCATATATGGCCAGTCTTTTACAATCTGTGCAGGACAGTACTTTACATAACGGGACTCCAATAGCTGCTCAGGGCTTTTTGTTACTGTCAAATTGGATACAAGAAAGAAGAAAAACAGTGAACCCACCAACAGCTGTCTAGTATTGTATAAGGTTATGGTAGCAAAGTAGTGCAATCGCAACAACACGATAGCAACCATTGTCATCTATTTTTCCCTGATCTATCCTTTAAGACAAAAGGAGGATGGGGAACAGAAACAGGGTTATGGCCATACTGCCAAAGAAACAGGATACAAAGGATACAAGGAGGAGTCTTCATTGGCCAAAAGGATGCCCAAAATATTTATTCCCTTCTCTCTCTCCTCCACCCCCCACTCCCACACCCACTTTGGACTTTTTCATTTTAGGCCAGAAAGAACTGGACTTTTTTAAATTAAGTCTGCACTTAAGCTCTTCATATAAGGCAAGTCTTTTCCTTAACAACACATGTTCCAGATCAGCTGTTTATTTTCTGCCTGAAAGTGAGTTTCCTATTAGCTGCAAAACACATTGGGTACGAGAATCCAATCAGCAGTGGGAGAATACTCTTCACAGAACTGTTTCATCTCTGACCTTACAGTTCTTGTACTCAAGGGAAACCTGTTTTACTCAAGGGAAACCTGCCTTCAGAAGACAAGCTTGGGAACAAAAACAGTATCATAATTTTACTGGATACAAAAAGCATAAACTAAACACAGACAATGGTTCTATGGGTTCATTATGAATTTACCTGCCCTCTCTGCTAATCTCTCTCTATTCCATAGGTAACAACCTTTTGGATGGTCTTATGTTATAGAACTACCATATCTTTTTCAACTGCCCTTTACCCATTTTGTAGCTATTTCTTGCTTTGCTTTATCTGGTGTTTAGCTAAGGCCACATCTGCTTCTTTTCCAGACCTGAGAAAGGGCACTCTTAGCCTGAAAGGTTGTCTAACTTCTGTCCCAACTATAGAGTTGGTACAATAAAGATACTGCTAAAAAAATACATTGCTTCTTCATTACTCAGTGCTGGCCTTTAACAAAGTTTACATAGTTAGCATCATTAAAAAATCCCCTAAATGTTGCACACCTTCTCTATTATAAAACATGCATACTAAAACAAGTCCAAGCCTTCCCTCTATAATCATAGATAAGTAAGAACACTGCCCTCACCAGGACATATTGTCTCATAGTGATCTAAAGAAAGCAGAACAAGATTTTAAATTAAATGTACATAGATGGGAAAGGGAAACTGACTGACTTGCTTTCAGGTGCCTTATACCCAATAGCAGTTCTCCTACTGTAAAAAGGTCACATAACCCTGAAAAACTAGGGGCTCAGTGTTGAACCTGCCTAATGGATTTGGATGCTCAATTCCCATTAAAATTAATAGGTACTAGACATCCAAATCCCCTTGGCAGCTTTGATTATCTCATCCTGGATGTTTATGAGAACTACTCAAATGCCTTGCGTCACCAAGTCTGGATTGACCTGACATGGGAATAACTTCTCACACTGCTCTGTTTCTTTGGTTTCTGTTCTCAGATGGAAATAGGAAGTGCAGAGATGCGCAACAATGGAAAAACAACAGGAGGCCATGGCAGCGGTTGAGGGGAAATTAATCAAGTATTTCCAATACTCAGAAAAGGTTTAATTTGGACTCAATTCAAGTTTTGAATGAAGAATTAAGTCAATCCTTATTTTATTGGATGCAGTCTGACTATCACTAAGCATACCACATGTTCACCCTGTTCATTTCTTTCCTATAAAAGCATTAAGCCACCCACAGAGGCAGCACATATCAATAATTGCAAGTATTTTTTAATGATCTGACAATACATTTATGGTGATGGACACCAGTGACTAATTATGCTTTCTTATACTTTCTTTAAAAAATCATTTATATTGATTTTCCTGCTGCCAGGATTGAAATCATCAGGGCTTCTCCTGATTATCTTAATCATGATCCATATTTTTAAGGACATAAAATAAACTCTAGAATTAGTAGGGAGACAAAAAACAGATATGCCACCATTAAAGTTAATTACACAAGAACATTCAGTTATTCAATCTGGCATCAAAATAAAGTAAACAGTAAACCAGAAGGAGTTTGTGTAATGATGTGACTTTATCTCACAGGATTATACTTGTGGTTATGACTTTAATTCTGCAGTCTACAAGGATTTGTGACATAAACTGAATAATCTTGCATTATTGTAATGATTTGTAATCATAGCACTGATTGTGATTTAGTGGCTTATTATACATTTGCATGTTATAATCAACTAAAATAGGCTGTGCACGCCCTACAATTCACAACAGCTCTTAAAATTATATGTCTTGCAATGAGCTTTGACAGCTGCCCAATCATAAAGAGTATGGAGGTTTGAAACCTGAAAAATCTGAAGTGTGCATCATTTCAGTTCCTAAAGAAAATAAAGTTCCTGAAGAAATAAAATTGAAAAGCAACATATGCATATTAAATGAAAGTTCAGGGGTCAAACATTTTCTATTTTTTATGGACTAAATCGGAAGAAGGGAGGAAAGGGGCAAACAAATTGCATCTTCTATGTCCAATAACCATTATGATGGGGTAGCTCTGGCAAGAAAGCATGCTACTGAATTTGAAAACCCATCTTCAGGACTGATCTCAAGGAGAGTTACAGTGGTAGCAAAGTTAGCACAGTGTCACAGAACCCCCACTATGGTGTTTGCAGGCCTCTGCCAGAAGGCATCAGAGAAGAAGAGAGAACTAGAATCATACTGAGAAAAAAATGACAGCAAAGAATGAGGACCAGACCCAGTTCCTCCACCCGTCCTTTTTCAGAAGTCTGAAAGCTCCTGGCCCTTCTGTCATCCACCCAATCCCTGTTGCCTTTAGGGGTCAGGCCAACGCTCAAGATCTCAATATTGCGCTGTTAGACAGGAGGGCGTGGTGTACAATTGCACATGCACACATAAAAATTAATTAAGCACACATACACTCACTAGGTGCATACACCCCTACTAGGCATACACACTCACACTAGCAACTCAGATACACACACGTTCAAAATAACCAGTCTAGGTTCATGCACACCTATCACCAGTTTAAACCCATACATGCTATGCACACTAAATTTGTTGTGATGTGTATGTATGCATGTGCTTGGGATACCTGGGGAAAGGGTCAGGTGAGAGAAAGAGAGAGTTAAAGTGTAGGGAGTGAAAGTTGCCAGAACCGGGATTAGAACCAGTAGACTACAGAGAAGCTTGCTAAGGAACTGAGGCTTGGGTTTACTTATCGTAGACTAGGGATGGAAACGGAGGCAGACAGCTGAAATATTGCGGGGGGGCAGACAAGTGGTGGCAAGGAGGAGACAGCCAGGAAAGAAACTGAGGCAGAAACCTGGTTGCTCAGGGGAAAAGGAAAAGGCAGTGGGGATAAGACAGTGGCACAGAAACAGGGGTTTTGGAGGCAGAGAGGAGCTCAGGACAGGTGTTGGAGGTGGCAGTGAGCCAGAAGCAGGAGAGAGAGAAATAAGACAGAAGTTAGAGGGGTGAGCAGCAGAGATTGGAGCAGGGATGAACCATAGTAAAGCAAAACCCAACTTAGGGGTCCAAATAACAGTTTTATTACACAGACAACACACTACACAGCCCCATGAAGTTACTGGTTCACATGCACACACACACACAATGGCAGCAGGAGAAAGAGACTCAGTGGAAGGGCTGGAGTCCAGGTAGGGAAGAGAAGCAGACTCCAAGTCCTTGGATGAAGAGGCGGTGGGGGTGATAGCTACCTATTCAAGCTGGAAAAGGGTCCCTGTCCAGTAGGTGTTGTCCAGAAGGGGGTCACCAGCAGGGCCTCTGGGTAGATAGGTGGTGTGGCGTGGTGCTGGTCCAGATGGAGAGGGTGTCCCACTGGGTCTGTCTTCACTGCCCCTTTTTATAGGGGCAGACCTTGTGTGACCGTAGTGACAGGAGGCATGCCCAGGCAAGAGTCAGCCCCTGGCATACTGAGCATGTGTGCTCCATGCAGGGATGTGCAGTTTTGGGTGTCTGTAATGGTGGGGTACAATGGCAGAGTTGCTGGTTCTGCAGGGTCTTTTGTCTTTCAAATGCTGGGTTCTTGTCTCTGTTCCTGGGTGAGGTCCATGGTTCCTTGATGAATCAATGCGAGGTGATGGCCTGGTCATTACAGGCCAATCAGTAGAGGCCTGCTACCATTGTATTTCAATCATTCCCAATCACTCTCATTCATCCGGGAACCAATTTACATGGGAGGGGTATGTGACTCATACAGGTGCAACACAGGGGATGCACAGGCAGAGGACACAAGATGGAGACCTGACATACAAAATGGAAACTTGACATTATGTTGGTTCACTTACAAACACAGGCCTAAAGCATACAATATCCATATGAAACAATAAAAATCAATACGAAAATGATAATACAATATACAACTGTAAGAATCAATACAAACCTAATAATAATACAATATAAAACAGCAGATATCCAAAACCAAAAACTTGCTACCAAAATAAAAATGTTAAAGCTTATCCTAAGTCTGAGCTCACTTATGCTTATCTATAGGGAATAGAGAGGGAAAGAAAGAAAAGCCAGAAATAATTGGGGAAGGGAAGGGAATGCGTATCTATCATATATATACATATATAAAAGAAAAACTGGGGGTTTTACTACACCCCTACCTCCCCCCACACCAAAATCTGCTGGGTAATAAATCAAGGTGAAGTCAGACTTGGGGATTTCACCATGTCTGGGAACCAACCCTGGCAATACGCATAAGCAACCCTATCCAGATTAGCAGTCCCACAAACTTTAAAGGATGACTCACTTGAATAGTAATATTAATTATCTCTCTCTCGTGATGGAAATCACTTGCTGGATTGATCCTTGAAGCAGTGATGAACAACATTAAATTGAGGCAATTAAAATCTATGCATCTTTAAATTATGGCAGATCAAAGTCACATTTTATCATTTTTTCCCTCCATCTCTTCTATCTGGGCTAGCATTAGTCTTCACCCAAATCTAATCTAGATTTCATAAATTCCATAGACATTAGGGCTGGAGGGAGCTCACAAGACAATCAGGTCCAACTCCCTGCCCAAGGGGCAGAAAGTTAGCTGGGGTCAACCTAAAACAGTCTTCCAGGACTTTGTGACTGTTGAACCTTGTCTTCCCTTGGGCTGCCCTGGTGAACAGAAGTTCTCCCAGTTCCTGATGCACACCCCTTATGTACCTATAGGCTGCCACCAAGTTACCCATGAGTCTATGCTTTTTAGCCTCTCCTCATAAGGCCTGCACCCTTGACCTCTAATCATGTGTGTGGCTTCCCCCAGACCCTCTCAAGCAGATTCTCCACATCCTTTCTAAATTGCGGAGCCCAGAATTGGATACAGCATTCCAGCAACGGCCTCACCAAGGCTTAGTAAATCAGGGTGGGATGGGAGGATCATGGGAAGATGACTTCCTGGGTCTTGCTTGAGATGCATCGGTAGATGCAAGCCAGAGTTTGATTTGCTTTGCCTAATCTAATACCTATTAAAACACAACAGCCACTATCCTCAATGAGAACTGGCCTGACTTCCGAAGAACTAGTCCCCTCTCCTCGCATGGCAATAATGGATGCCATGAATGTATTAAATAAGACATGACCTTGCCAAATACAGCAAGTAATATCCATAAAATGGGCCCCATCTGTGCACTGCTCCCAGTTCCCACTGGGCCCCAACAGCATTTTGTACGTGGTAGGTCACGTGCAGTGCCCCTTATTATTAAAGGAAAGACTCTCATCAATATCAACTGACCCAGGCTTGAGCCCTTGAGACCAGACAATGCCTAATCCCTGTACTCACTGAAGTTAAATGGGAGACCTTCCTGTTTTCTCCAAACCCGTATACCACCCTCATGGAAAGCACTACAGGGAGTCAGCTATTTACAGTAACCCTATGTTGCCAAATCCTGCAGGCACTTCGGTTTACATTGCTCAACCATGAGCACACTGATCACTATTTCTACAATATTAACAAGTATCTGCACTCATAAAATTCAGTTCAGTATTGTCCTAGAGCAAAACTAGGAATTAGGTAAGATTGGAGAAGTATTTAATGGTCTCAAAATCAAGTGGTCCCAAAACACAGAAGTCTGTATCAACCAATTCGTACGATTTCCTGACATGAAAATAAGAAGTAGGAAAGTTTTCAAGGGAGAGAAGGCACAAAAGAGGGGGGGAAATTGCTAAGTGGAAAGTAGGAGGCCAATTCCTATCAACTTTCAGCCAGAATTGGGTGCTTCAGTGCAGTAAGTGCCTCCTTTCAAAAGTACGTCCAGAAGTTACTCCAGTTCAAGTAACCAGAGTAATGCTGTCCAAATTGCAGGTATGAACTCTGTCCAGGCTGAGAAAGAACCCTAGTATCATATTGCTCTCTCATTCACTTCTGAATCAAACCTTGAGGTCGGCTATATGAGACATATTCACTTAACTGTATTTTATTTTAAACAAAAATAGAAGAGTAATTTGAAACTTAATTATACATGAGAGAAGCTGTAGCTTCTCTTCCCGCAAATGTTAATAATTCTTCCAGTTCCGCAGCAGTATTTTTACACTCTTGTTATCTGACAGGGCAGAGGAAGCAGCTGTAAAACACTCAGACCCACAGTACTCTTCCATTCTTTTATACCCATTTTTCAGCTAGCAGGATATTTACAATAAATCAGAGTGGCATCTCAGCACACAATGTCACAGTCATACAAGCAGAGATGACTGACAGTAGTGGTGTCACTATTGCAGCCTTCAGGATGCCTCACTGGTCAAATCTGGATTAATCTAAAAACTAGTCAGTACCAATCATGATTACTCTCCCAATATAATGTGGAAGCAGTAACTCCAAACTCCATCATTTGGAAGCCCTGGCTGGGTGCTTCTAAGCACAAAGAAATACATGAATAAATGGGACCCCCAAAAGTGTATATTTATTGTCCCTGGCCTAACCTTACTGTTCTTTGAATGTGAATAACCAACAATACTGCTATGTGTATTTTTTGTTAGAGTAGAAGATGATAAAGAACCATTCTAATTTCCCTCCATCAAAAATATGATGTTATTGAGAAAAATGTACTTTCAACTAGAATATTAGTTGAGTATTTATTCCATTTTTTTACTTCCCCTTGAACAGCTGTTTGTAGAGAGAATATTATGTGGATGCTGTAACATTTTTTCACCCTTTCATTTATATCTCTTAGATCCAAGACTATCTTCAGATATGAACTGGTCAGAAGAGAAATAATCAGGAATATTTTTTTGTCAGAGAAATCATCTTTTTATTTATTTATTTCTTTATTTATTTTAGTTTGCACAAATTCTGATACCTCACCAGAAAAATATTTTAAGGCTTGAGGGGTTTTTTAATGTATTTTCTAATGGTTGACTTATGTTTTAATTCCCCTCTCCCGCATCCTTTCATCTGATTTGTTAAAGAAAAGATCAGACTCCATGATGAGTGCAAAATGTTCAGTGTTGGTATGGCTTCTGCTGGCCATTGTGCTACATTCCTACATTCTTGCTTAGGGTGATTGGTAGCAAAGAGACCGTATTTTCTTGTAATACTTGACCCAAATATGTCACTGCTCCACATTTAACAAAAATATGTGATGCTTTTATCAAAACAATGAAAACTTTTATTTTTTTGCTGGATAAAAGCAGAAAAAGAAAATTAACCATCTTTGCTAATATGAAACAGAAGCAGAAAGACTATTGTAAGTATAATTAGATACTTGACCATAACATCATTCCCTGCCTGTTTACCTAAGTGGAGTTTGCATGTATTCAAAGCCTGTATTCAACATATTGAGAAGGGTTCTCTCATCAGAATATCTGGTGAAACTGCATTGGGAGCAGAGATAGGGCAATGTAAAGTGCTTTTGAAAGTCCCACCCATAAAGTTTAGCCTTTTCATTTATTAAGAATGATTAGCAAGGCAGTCTCTGGAGCAACTGATGATAACTAAGAAAGAATAAGTATTTGCAGTGCAACACCCTTTCTTAAAAAATGTTTAATATTCAGACTAAAATGTACTTAATTTGTCCCATGCCTGAAGGTGTTGGTTTGTTTGTATTTAAATTTGTGCAAAAAGTAATTCAAATATCTTTGATCCTAATCCAAAGGCAATGGAAATCAAGTAGAAGGACTCCCATTGACCTCAGTGAACCTTGGATAAGAGTTTTTGACCATGCACAGGCACTGTTTCTATGAAGGGAATCACTACTCTCTCAACAGAAGTTGCCAGTATACAGGCATTCATTTAGTTTCTAGCAGAGGAAATATGCCCCATCTATGAGAAATATCTTTTATGTTGACACCTGGAAAATCTCCCCTGTAAGAAAGTTTCTTTTGCTAGAATGAACACCTATATACTCAACTTCTCGGTGATCAGAGGAGTCTAACAGCACTTTCCCCTGTGGCTTCCCCAGACTGCGGAGGACTCTAGTCTGAGGAAGGTGTGAGGAGAATGGATGCATTTCTCTGCAGCACAACTCCTCCCAATCAGGGTAAGAGTTGAGGTGCTCCTGTCCCCAAACCTTCCTGAGACCAGAGTCTCTTCCGAGCATGGAAAGAATTCAGCTGCAGATGCAGCCTTCTCAGACCATGGTGAGGTTGAGGAGAGGGCATCTGCAGGCTGGAATACCTATATACTTTCTCTCGGGAAGATTTTTGCCACTGCAAATTGCCCAAAAGATATGAAATCCTAGTTCAGGTTTAAAGACTCTCCCACCTGGACTCCCACCTGATTGCTCAAAATTTGTATTTTATCCAGGAAAAAAATATTGCTTGGGATAGCACTAAGTATTTATTTACTGTTTGGTTGCTAAACCTGTTCTAAAAATGCCTGAGTTGCTGCATGAGAATTGGAGAATGCAACTGACTTTCATTAAAATAAATTTATTTAATGCTCTTTTATTCCTAAATTCCTGGACACTGGAGGAAAGACATTCTCAGCATGAAGCAAAATTTCTGTTTCATTACTATGTCTCTGAAGAAGAACCCAATACTGACAACTATGTTAATGGAGTGAGGTGTACTAAAGTGTCACCATTATTTTTTCTATGGTGCACTTGCAAGATCAAGATATATTAATACAAAGGTTTAGGAGAGTTAAAAGATCTGTTTTAGTCTTAATCCTAACATCATTATTAATATTATAAGTATTACTTATTACTATTATAAGTATTAATTTATATTACAATACTTAAGAGAATGCTAGACACTTCAAACTACCATTAACAAGACATATTCCTTGCTGGATACTGCTACTAAACTAAGGCCTAATTATGCAAAGACTCTCCTACTTGCTTAAACTTTACATATAATAGGACTGCTTACTGTCAGCTACTTATAGCTGATTCTCACTGAAAAAAATGGTAGATTTTCCACTGACTTCATAGAGCTATGGATCAAGCCCATAAAGCATAAAAGTGAAGCACATGTATAAGTTTTGGCAAGATGAACTTCTAAGACATCACTCCTACAGGCTGTTCAGCTTGAGTGAGAACCTTTTGATTTCAGCGTTTCTCCATGCAGGTTCAGTGGTCCACCCACATGGATAAGGTAAAGCATGATAGAATGAGAGTAATTAACCAGACATAATGGAAAAACTGCAGGACAAGATCCATACCATATTGAGTCTTTCCAATGGAAAAGACTGTAGAGTATAACGTAGAAAAAGATGTAGAAAAAGATGTAGAAAAAGGCTTACACCATTTTGAGAGAAATTGAGCGTGTGTCCAAGGTTACTAAAATCTTAGAGGAGGTAGGGCTTAAGGAGGAATTTTTAATGAGCAGAAGGTACCGATTCATAAACAAGCTCAAAACAGAATGGAACAAGGTGGACTATTAGAAGTAGAAGGCATATTTAGCACTGGGGCAAACAGTCTGCAGCTCTTGTACAGATTCTGATCTCACTTATGCTTCTGTAACTAAACTTTGGTAGAGTTACTCCTGATGTGCAATGATGTATCAGAGGGCCAGAGTCAAATACATTAGTGTCGGCTTTATCAACATCACTGAATCTAGCAGAGTTGTGCATGCTTACATTAGGACTGAACCTGGCCTAGTAACTATTTGGTGTACGTTCTTTTTTCTCCTTAAAAGTTGTAGCCCTCATTCAAACTCATTTGCTTCTGGAGTTTGAAACAGGTACGGAATGATGCATTGAATGCATCCAACAGATTGTTTAAATTCCCATAATGTTTTTGCATGAGAAATATATTATTCTTTTTTTACTTTGTAATGCAAAAGTGCAAGCTTCTTTCTGCTAATTGATATTATCTGGGTGTTTGGACCAAGCACATTGATCCCCTAAAAGTGGTGAAAAGAAAAAAGAGAGAATGAAAAATTTAAAAATTAGGCCACTGTGGTGTTGATGCCTACACAGCCAGATGGGTTGCAAATTGGCTGGAGAGCCACACCCAGAGAGTAGTGGTGGACAGGTCATTTTTGACCTGGAGGGATGTGGGCAGTGGGGTTCCCTAGGGCTCAGTCCTCAGGCCCACACTGTTCAAAATCTTCATCAGCAACTTGGACGAGGGGGTGAAAAGCACCTTGTTTAAATGCACAGATGACACTAAGATGTGGTGAGAAGTGGGCATGCTACTAGATCTGGACAGGTTTCGGGGGTGGGTGCATGAGAATAGGATGGGATTCAATACTGACAAGTGCAGGGTACTGCACATAGGGAGGAAGAACCAGCAGCATACCTACAGGCTGGGGAACTCCCTTCTCATCAGCACAGAGGCAGAAAAGGATCTTAGAGTCACTGTTGATTCCAAGATGAACATGAGCCGCCAATGTGAGGACGTGGTCAGTAAGGCTAACCGTACCTTGTCATGCATCCACAGATGCATCTCAAGCAGGTCCAAGGAGGTGATACTCCCCCTCTATGCGACATTGGTCAGGCCCCAGTTGGAGTACTGCATCCAGTTCTGGGTGCCACACTTCAAGAGGGATGTGGACATCATCGAGAGGGTCCAGAGGAGGGCCACTTGCATGATCAGGGGGCAGCAGGGCAGGCCCTACAAGGAGAGGCTAAAGGACCTGAACCTGTTCAGCCTTCACAAGAGAAGGCCGAGAGGGAATCTGGTGGCCGTCTATAAACTTACCAGCGGGGACCAGCAGGAAACAGGAGAGTCCCTGTTCCCCTGAGCACTATCAGGAGTAACTAGGAATAACGGCCATAAATTGATTGAGTAGATTCAGGCTAGATATCAGGAAGCACTACTTCACAGTCAGGGCAGCTAGGATCTGGAACCAACTTCCAAGAGAAGTGGTGCTCGCTCCTACCCTGGGGGTCTTCAAAAGGAGGCTAGATAATCACCTTGCCAGGGTAATTTGACCCCAGCATTCTTTCCTGCCCATGGCCGGGGATCAGACTTGATGATCTGCTCAGGTCTCTTCTGACCCTACCAACTATGAAACAAAGAAAAAAGAACAAGAAAAAAAGAACAAAACAGAAAACAAATAAGGAAAAAAACCAAATAAAACCCACTATACATCTATTTGGCATGTACAGTTGAGCATGGGATTAAGTATTTGAAGAAGCAGGTTAATAATCCCAAAGAAGGACAACATATTTAGTACTGAACAGGCACTATGTTTAAGATTTTGAAAATGGAAAGCCATATTTTGGTCCTATTAAATTTGACTTTGTCCCTTATGTTATTTATTTTAAATTAGTCTCTGCTGTATACATTTGAAATTATTAAAATGTTGCTTTGGGTTGCTTTTCTTTTCCTTCCACTGATATTTACAATTAGAATCTTTGTTCCCCTGGTAACCTGCGTTTTCTTTTTGTTGTTGTTTGTTTGTTTTTTTCCCCATGACTGGCCAAATTAAGGTTTTGCTTTGCCCCCTCCCAGCTCCTAATGCAAATTTTTAACCTACATCAGTATCATCTTAATCTTTAATATGATTCTCAGTGCTAGTATGAATGTTCTCCTCTCATTTCAGCATACCTCTCCTTGCTTTCTCTTCTACAGCATTCAGAACCAAACCACATTTCAACCATGGTGTCCTAAAACTGCCAATTATAATCACAGCAACATGACATGGTTCAATGGTGCCAAAAACTTCCTTTCCTTTCCATTCCCCTTGCATTTACCTTCCTTTTCTATCCCTGAAGATAAACATCCTCTAGAATCCAGAACCAGTCAGTGGGGCAAGGTTTTCCCAACAGACAGGAAATCTCAATTTGCCCTAAAATCAATGGAGAGCAACACTACGCTATTCATCAAACATGCTGACTAATCTAAACCTTAGTTTTTTTTAACTACACGAGAGATGTGTAAAGGTAGCTCTCTCTAAAGAATTTATCAAAAATGCTGCTTATCAAAAATCAAAACTCTCAACTGCCCCCCCTCCCCAACAACAGACAAATGCAGAGTCAACCCAGCAAAATTTCCTCGCTGATGTATACTTTTTGCTCTTGTTTGCTTTCATAAGCAAGGGCAATTGTTCTCTCTCTTTCAGTACAAGCGTAGTTAATTGGTTAGCACTCTAGTATCTAGTGCAATGAATAAAGAATTATGAGCGATCCTAGCATTCTCCAACAGCTATACAAGACAAGGTTCCTTAGTGCATGTTTATTTTCCTGGCTGAGCCTTAAAAAAACCCAGAACATGTAGCTGTGCAGTGAGCTACAGCACACAGCCAATACTCAAAGGACCGTGGAGGGTTTCCTGCTATATGCTACAGGAAGTTCAATGAAATCAATGGGGAAAGAAAAAGACTGGATATACAGAAGTAAAGCAGGTGTGTAATGCTCTAATTTGGAAAGGAAAAAAAAAAAAGAAAAAAAAGAGTACCAAGAGCTGGCTGCAGAGATGTTTAAAACAATAACCACAAGGGGGAAAGTTCTGAAATAGTAGACCAAAATTATTATTCCTACTACAAGGCTGGTATAATTACTAAAGGAATGGAGCAAACTAAAATGGAGAGGGCTTCTTTGAAAAGGCAATTGTTGCAATTAGCCGGATGCCACTGCAAGTATACTAATTTCTAAAGGGCCAAATCAAACAAGATGTATAGGCTCCACCCCTATTTAAGGGTTTTGCAGGAGTTCCTATATATGCTTGCCATGATCCTGTCCCTCTCTGCAAAACAGAGGAAATAAAACTGAATGGTTTAAAAATACTCTGTCTGGTTGTAAGATAAATATTTCTTTTACACATTTCCCATTGTTTCTATTTCTGTGGGTTCTATGTGGAATCAAAAGGAATGTTTAATAAAGGCAAGTGAATTTTCTGCACATCAGATTTAATCACTATTGCAGCTGCATGTATATATAATTTCCAGTGTGTCTATTAGTACTGAAACCTAACAGCAACCTAGAAAATCAGGCTGGAAAGGTATAAAATGCATCCAGATTTTGTGTGCATGCTATACAAGCACATTTTTAAATAAGGAAAGCTTGACAATGCATGTTTATTTTTGGAAGGTTTTTTGCATGGTTCAAAAAATGTCAGATTCTTTTCTCCAGCAAATGTGATGCAACTCTATTGCCATTCCTGAGAGCAGAAGCCAAAAGACAGGATAAAATCCTTGGCTGTGGGTTGTAGAAGGGGGCCATGTTGTTTCTCTAGTACCATCACCCCTTTGCCTACAGCTGCAGAAAACTCACCATTGTGATCAGGAGGAAGTAGTAGGCTGCAAGCAGGAGTTTCCACAGCCTTCATGCAGATTCCATTCAGATTTTGATACTGATACAGCCAGCATTTAGTGCTGTGCATGCCACCTCTGTCTTGTAAGAGGAGTGGGCTCAGGAATAGTAGGGAACCAGAAGCAGAGCAGAGAAAGGCACTCAGGTATGAAAAATAACAAACAGTAGAAAGGATGGTCTAGTCCATCGGTTTTCTACCTTTTTGATCAGTGTACCCCAGCAGCCGGACAAGGAGTCGGGGGGGGGGGGGGGGCACACAGCCAGATACATAGCGTCCCTCCCATCCCTCCTCCTCCTCCCTGAGAGGGATCCCCATTCCTGATCCCGGAAAGGGTCCCTGAGGCCACCATGGAGGGGACATGACCAGCCTGTGTCATCCACCCCACTGGAGGGGGAGAGCGGGCTTGGCATCCCACCTCCAGACTACTGACATCTGACACCTAAGAAAGAGCCTCAGAGTGAAGACTGCATCCTGCCCAGATGTAATTTGTCTCTGATGACAGCCCTAGGATTGGAAGATATATAGAATTGCTTGATTGTTTGTATTACTTCTTTTCTGTGTATTAATAGATTTGCCTACTATCAAATGGAAAGGTCGTGGTCGGTCTGAGGGCGGGTTTTGGTTGCCCCCCTCCCCACCCCTGAAACAAGCCCTCTGGGTCCTAAATCCAGAGCCAAAAACTACAGCACCCATGGAACAACAGCAGTATAAAAATAAAACAAAAACATAAAATACTTTAAATGAATAGAAAATAAAAGATATCAAATTCACCCAAGGAACCTTGTCTGCCTATGTCCTTAGACCAACACGGCTACAACCTACACCCAGATACTTAACGAGGGAAGCTAAATATGATGCATCAAAAGATTTTATTCTAAGACGTACTATATCCATGCAGAATATCACTACCAGCGCTGAAAGATTTCTCTTTCTTTTTCTGCAACAACATACTATGTGTGCTTGCGCATGCATGTGTGCTGAAATTTTTTCTCAAAGAATGTCCTGAGACAATAAATATATTTCAGTAAGGAAACCTGTTTTTTTAAGGAATAGACCATATTTCTCTAATCTTATTTTAATTAAATCTCCTGACTACCAAATCCACATCCCTAGCTCAGAGTTATTTAAAATATTTACATATGTAGATCTTTAAAAGAAATATTAGGTTAATGGAGAGGGCTGATGTGTTGCTGATCATGTCAGAGAGAAATTTGGGGGTGGAGTAGAGTAGAAATTTCTCAGTCTTTGAAAAATACTGCAAATATATTAGGCCAGTGGTTTTCAGTCTTTTTTCATTTGTTGACCAATAAAGAATTTTGAATGGAGGTGAGCTGCAGACCCCTTTGGAAATTTCAATGGAGGCGCAGACCCCTGTGAATTTTACGTGTGGGTATACACATACTTTTGATTGATCATAGAAATCTTTTGTGGACCCCTTAGACATAATCTATGGATCCCCATGGGTCCACAAACCACAGCTTGAAAATAACTGTATTAGGCCAAAAAGCCAAACAACAGGGCTAATCGAACCTCTTTAATTGTTATGAAGTCCTATGAAAATAAAGGGCATTTTAGGGAGTTTTGGCAATTAAAAAAAAAAAAATTCTGACCATCTCATTCACTTTTTATTGATTTGGGCAAATTAATAAAATAAAATTCTTCTCTTTTGACTCAGAAGTTGATTGAGTGGTCATGTGTCTAGCTTGAGACTTGCACTCACGGGGTGGAAAGCAGGGCAGGTATTTGATATAACTAGTTGGTCTAATTCATACAATAATGAACCTGAGATCTGTGTTTTGAACATTCTGTTTTTCCTTTGGTCATGAATATCTCTACAGAATATTTAAATTGCCATGAATTCTGTTCTGATGTAGACAAGGGTACTTTAGAATATTAATAGAGGTGCATCGATATATTGTTTGCCTATCAGATTAGCAACAATAAAAGAGGAAAAGACATGATTGGCTATTGGCTTTTTTGGCCATCATAGACAATTATGTATACCGATAATTATGCATTCTAGTCAGGGACCTGAACATCTGGGTTCCCTCTCCCCCATAGGGCCAGGACTCCCAGATGCCTGGGCTTCCTTGGGAAATGGTGGGTTTCCCTTTGCAGGTGGGCAGCATTCTAGCCTGTATGGAGTCCTAATTGGGACTGCCAGGACTGAGATACAGGGGGCGCTGTGTGCATGTGCGCAGCCACATGCATGCATGTATGTGGCCAGGAGAACAGCCAGGGAGTGTGGAGAGCAGTTCCCTGCAGGTAAGTCTATGGGAGGAAGGGGTGTGGGGGAGAGAAGGGGTGTGAGGAAGGCCAAATCAAGGCCCCCATGGTGAGGGAGGGAGAGGGGCGGGGGCAAAGGCTGAGGCTGGGGACGCTGCCCAGCCAAGGCGATGCATGGGACCAAAGACCAAGGCAGGGAGCAGGATGAAGTCATGTCTGGCTCATCCAGGGGGAGAGGAGGCAGATTCCTGTTGCTGTGCACATCCCCACCAGAGGAGAAATGAGGGGCATGTGCCCCCCCC
>NW_005842684.1:14904-22305 GCF_000455745.1 Alligator sinensis | reverse complement strand
GCGTGCCCCCCCCCCCCCCCGCCCCCGATTTCTGTGTGGGGTGGATGCAGGCTGATTGCTGCAGGGTTCGGGCTCTCTACTCTGGTGCCTTTGCCCTGAAAGCCCTGTGCCAACCACATGTCCCTTGCCCACTCGGCAGCAATTGGGGTGGCAAGGTATGACCCCACTGCTGGGCAGGCACAGGATGCATGGCCGGCATGGGACTCCCAGGGCAAAGGCAGCAGGATGGACAGCCCTGAGCCCACAACAGGCACCCTGTATCTGTCCTCATTCTGCTCAGCCATTGTGGGGGAGAGGGGCGCTTTAATTAGAATGGCTCTGAGAGCCACAGTAATTAAAGTGCTACAGTGTCTCGTATCAGCTCATTCAACAAGCTTTAGTTCCAGCACCGTTACCGCTATTTTTAAGCACTGGGACGTTGATGCATGTGATGCAGGAAGCTGCTGGAGCACAGCAAAAAGAAAAAGGTTTATTTATATCATTAGCTTAAAATGCCTTACACTATTACTAAATATTGGTTATCAGATCAGCATTGGCCAATATGGTTGCTTAATAATTGGCTATCAGTATTAGCCAAGAAAATCTTTATCAATGCACCCCTAAATATTCAAGCATTGTTTCCTGGAATGAGAAACAATATTGTAAAGATTGTATATATATATTTATATGTATGTCTTGCCTTAAATATTTTTTTAATTAAGATGAAACTCTTTTCTGAGATCTTCCTACTCAATCTACACTCCAACATGTTATTTTGTCAGCACGCAAAGATCTGTTCATTAAGAGTTCATGCATGCAGGGAGAGAGCACAGTGTGACTGTTAAATCCCTTCATGAACATTGTAAAGGGTAAATTTACCCTTAGGGCCAGAACTAGTTCCTATTAAATTCAAGGCAAAGAATGATAGACTTGACTTCAGTGGGAAGTAGGCGAGGCCCATAAATGCAGGTCAGTAGATCCTCTGATCACTCCGCATTCTCTTTTGCATCTGAAGTCAAGGACTCCTCCCCCTGCAACCCCCCACTCCCAGCCAGGCTGCAGTGCACCATGGGGCCAAGGCGACTGTAGAAACAGAAACCCCCCTTTCTCCACCACACTCCCCCTCCCTGCCACCAAGCTAGATGTGAGGCTGGGATCAGAGGCTGTCACTGACTCAGGTCAGTGACAGCCAAGGGGGCAGGGCCAGCCTAGCGCTCCAGCAGAGCACAGGAGCTCTGCCCAAGGCTCGAGCACAGCCCTGCACAGGGCTGCCTGGGATGGCAGCAGTTGCACTCTATGTTAACCCTCGATGGGATCTGGTGCAGATATTTGATGTGTTTTAACAGAAAACACTTTAGGTTAGTACACATCCATCCAGGGCTACTTTAAAGTGGGATCTGCCATTTTTAAAGTGCTTTATCTGCCATGAACATCTATCCAGTTACAGCTGTAAAGTGCTTTCTGCACACTTAAAATGTATTAAGTGTAAAGTCTGTACCCACCCAGAGGTCTCAGCAACCCACAGGAAAGTGCAGCACCTGACATCAATCATTAAATTCTCTCTCTTCAGCTGAACCAAAACAAAGCCACAGCAAGGACCAACCCAAAAGGATGCACCCTTCAAAATCACATAGAAGTATAACTTTCCCTCCGCTCCCAGCTCATGTGAGTAAAGCCACTGTTGTCATATGTCTGCTCACATGACCAAGGATCAGTTCAAAAGTAAATAAAAACATATACGGTGATACTGGCTTCAAAAGCTATACCACAAAACTATTTGGAAGTTTGGCTGTTTTTTTTAAGCTCCAGCTTCTGGAGGCATGTGATTGGTTGATACTATTTTCCTTTACAACAAATAGTAAATTTCTAGCCCTCCTGTTTGAGAAAAAATGATGTAATATTGTGGCCTAAATGCATCATCAATTGTCAAAATTGGGGAAGTAAAAACCAGGGAATTTCTCATTTAAAAAACAAACAAACAAACAAAAAAACCTCTCATGATTTTTGACTACTCAAGGTTGGCTGTTCTGCATAAACACAAAAATCCCTAGCCACCCAGCTTCATTTCTTCCAGTCACTGCTTGTTGTTTTAATTTTTTTCCCCTCTCATTGCCAACAAATCACTCTGGGGAATTTTAAACCCAGAAGCCTATATTCCAAATGGAAACTATTTTTGCAGCTTGTGGCTGAGAAAGCAAAGGTGAAACACTTACCCCATTTTTCGGGTAGGCTATCCATCCTAGATCCCCCATATCTGTGCGAGAGTCCAATAAATTCACTGAAAACAAACAAGAAAAATAAAGCTTTCATAAGGATGGATGTTTCAATGAATACCTAATGATTTCCTTGGCCCAGTTGAAACCCTTTATGATTACCAGAAGAACATTAAGGTAAAAACATCACGAGTCCTCACATTACTGAAGTCAGGATCCTCCAAAAACATGTATTTCATCACTCCCAAGACCAAATGCATTGAACTAAAGTTACACATATGGTTAAGTATTTTCAGGATAAGAACCTTAGAATGTAAGGTGTTTGAGGGCGTGGACCTCTGAGAGGCACTTTTCTTTTTTTTATCACAAGCATGTAAAAACCCTAATACAACAGTACCTTGATACCTGAATAGGGGAACTAGACATTAATGTAATATTATATATATATGTGTGTGTATATATATATATACACACACACATACACACACATATACCTAGTCCCCCTATCAGGTGTGTGTATATATATAAATTGTAAATTAAAATAATGATGCAAGTTATTCTGGATGTCAGCTCACTTTAAAAAATTAATTGAAATCATTTGAGTATTGTGTGTGCAAAAGGTTCTCATAATTGGGCACTTTAGGTTGTTTCCCCCTAGATTTTTATAAAATAGTAAGTCTTAAGAGGACAGCACTAGGAAAAGGTCCATCCTCCTCCTTCACTAAAGAGTCAGGATTTACATCTCAAGATTAAATTGCATCCTATTTGGCTGTGGCTAAATTCACTGAATTTTGTCCTGGCAAGACATACAGGCAATTAACAAACAATTTACATTAAACAGCAATAAACTATTCCCAAGCTTATAACATTTTTTCTTGTATTACCTAAAATCTGTAGTCCAAAGAGTGAATGTAATTAAAAAATAAATCTACACACACTTAACTGAGCAGAGGAAAATTATAGCCGCCCTCGGTACTGTCTCCATAGTTAAGAATCTGTTGTGCTTTCCATTATTAGTCTACGTTTCCAGGGATCCAAGTATCTCAAATAAAAATGGTCCCTGGACTGGGACTTGTCATGCAAAGTCTCAGAGTGGAAGGGAACTTTTCTATTACACTGAAAGCAAATTATATTCCTCCACTGTTATCAGAGCTGCTTCCCACAGTGTAATTAGCATATATGCCACAACCATACTTTCCATATTCAAATCGCTCCTCAAAGCTATTCTTTCGTTTGGCCTTTTTTTTTTTTTTTTAATTCCACACTAATTATTTACAAATGAAGAAAAAAAAGAAAAGAGCAAGACTTTTAGAACCAGGTGCCAAAACCCAGTCTTCTAAATCACTGGATAAGCGTATAAACCAGATTCAATTTACACTTTGACTCTTGCAGGGGTCAGAGGTGGCAGCAGCAAAAAGAAACCACAGGGCAGCCTAGGCATGGGCTCCAGGCAGCTGTAGTAAAAAGCACCCAGCAGCAACAAGGGCAAGGGACTTTTCCCCTACAGTAAACAGCAGTTTCTGCCCAGCTGCCAGGGGAGCTCTCGTCTTTTACGGGGGGGGGGGCTCAGCACCCCGCTTCCCGCCATAATTCAAACCCTGCGTATAAATAAATAAACTGATATTCAAAAAGTACTAAACATTGAACACAAGTCAGTGGAAGTAGCTGGGTTCTTAGCACCTTTGTAAAAGAAACTACTCTTACGCACAGCAACATTTACCCCTAAGAGGAAGGGGATGAGTATATAAAACTAAGCTTGTCATAATAGTCTACTGTTGTAACCCTCGTTATCCCATAATGCCTCTCCTACCAAACATGCTTTCTGTCTGTGAAGAAATTATGAAGTAATACACTAGTGAGAACTCAATATGCATATTGAGCCCCTTTCACATCACTTACAGTCCCACCAACTGAAATGCAGCATACAAATTAACTGGAAAAGCACAGTGCTGATTGGTTGAGTAAATCTGACATCACAAAGAACCTACTTAATAAATTACCTGCTTTGTTACACAGTAATACTTGACAGTAATACTGACAGATATAAACAACAATCACTGGCTTTCTTCAATTAACACCTAGTTTCTTCATATGTGCCTGTTGTTCCCAGAATTGTTAGTGAAATCTAATGCATAGGAAGCGTGAAGATTGCGTAACAAGCCATTTGTTATGTATGATGGCATAAAACATTCCACGAAACTAAATTAAATGGCAACTTAAAAAAAATAAATATAGGATTTTTTTTAAATTAATCATAGATAAAGTAAGAGATTTGATTGAAAAAGTCCTCAGAAAATTAAGTCTTTTGCCCACAACTTATGAGCTATAAACCGAGAAAGACACCCTAAGTCTTGTCTATATAAACAGCAGGGAAACTGAATTCCACAATTCCAGCTTTAGCTGTGGAGATCCAATCAGCACCAATGTAAACCAGCAGCCAGCACAAGAAAAAACGTGCCATACTGAGTCAGACCAAAGGCCTATCTGGCCCAGTGTCCTGCCTCCAACAGTGGCATAAGTGGATGTGTAAAGTGGAGAGCATTGAACCCGGTATACCTAGTGTTCATTACCCTCCTTGGCACCCACCACCATTGGTTTAAAGATGTAGCGGAAACATCTTGGACTGTTCTGTTTAATAGCTATTAATAGATCTATCATCCATAAATTTGACTAGTCCTTTTTTGAAACTGACAATACCATCGACTCCTTCAACCTCCTGAGGCAATGAGTTCCTCAAGCTAACTGTGCTGCATAAAAAAAATGTTTTCTTGTTAGTTTTATTCTCTCTTGTTAGTTTTAGAGACTTTGGAAACTCTTATAATGCTGATCACTGTGGGACCTCAGAGCATTGTGACAAACTCACAGATACTGTATCTGAGTTGGTATATTTCATGTTCACTCAGAAAGAATGTCCTTGCCTCTTTTGTCCAGTCTGAGTTCTGGGACAGAAGTTCCATAAACTGGTTTGACCTCAATCAGTTAAGTCTGATCCTACATTCACTGAAGTTTATCTTAAATCAGTTTTGGCCATTTTGAAACTGGTTTATGTGCACTGAACTTCTGTTCTGTTACAGTTTCTGATCAGTTAAACTGGTATATGTTTAACTTCTGTGCCTAGCCTGTGAGACTGGGTTGCTTCAAGAGTATTTGTTTGTGTTACCAAAAAAAAAAATCTTTTACAGCTTGTTCTGCTGCTTCACTGGAAGGGTTGTCAAAGTAGGAATAATACCCCTGGTACATGATGTTGACGTATATAAACAATAAACCAAAATTTAGCTTACTAGCCTCCTTAGCTATCTGTGTAACTAGCTAACAACAACAATAATAATAAAAACCGAGTTATTCTCAATTGCTATGAAACTTGCTATCCCTTAAGAGCCCACATGAAATCAATAGAAAAATCCTTCTGTAGACTTGATGGGGTTCAGGAGTTTATTTTCTCTTACTGCAACAGCAGAAGCAAACATACAAGAAAAACACAAACAAATAGGAATATTTTAAGTGCCTCTAAAATTTCATAATTAAAAAAATCGTAAGGAAGAAAAAAAGGGGGTTGGCAAGAAAAACGGCAAAGTCACCGAGATTTGCCTCTACTACAATTACTGTAATTAAATTGTTCAAAACAGTAAATTCTTGTTGTAAATTGCAATGGATGCATGATGACTATTGATCTACATTGTACAACTTAATTAAAACTTGTCCTGGAAATGCCACTAATGAATGTAATTAAATGAAATGTTTGATACCACAAAGTTGCTTTCTAAGACATTAATTAAAAATCAAAAAAATGCAAGAAAAAGTGTTTTAATCAAGTGTCAATGGCTGAAACAGAAAGTGATGCAGCTAAATACAGTACTATATTTCTAAACAGTTGTCAACTATAATTTAAAAAAAAAAGGCAAACAAACACTTGTATACAAGACACCAAAAGCCCATCCAGCTCTAAATAAAGCCAATGAGACTCTTACCACTAGAGCAATAAACAGACAGAACCAAATCTTAAAACCTTGGTCAGTCCTTACTCAGGTGATATGCCTAATGAAGTAAGAAATAAATGAACCCTTCAACATTTGTGTTGAAAAAAGAGCAGGGCAAAACTCACAATACAGTGAAATTAATGGACATGGTGGCTCTAACTTACTTTCTGTCCTCCCCATTTGGGGCTACTCCAGTGATGGAAAGGGGATTTCTTAGTTATAACAGATTCTCCAACTACTCAATGGTGGTTGCCTAGGGTAAATTTCAATGTGTTGTCCAAAATATTGTACTATATCAAATCTACCCCAAGGAATGCTTTTGACAAATAAAAGCAATTTATGCTAAGATTGCCTAAGGAGATTAGAAGCAAAATAAAATATTTTAAATAGTGAAAACAAAGTCTTTCATAAACACTAATTAGAGCTTCTCCATGCAGAAGTAGGTACATGCATCTGTTTTTTTTACTTGTAACCCTTTTCAATTTAGAGTTATTCCTAACCAACAATGTTCTCTTAACATTCACCATAGCTAAATAAAATGAAAATTAGGAAGTCCACCTAGGAGTTATCACTTCAAATGCATTAAGACTGAATTCCGGAAAGCTTATCATCCCCATGCTTAAATCCATTTCTTCTCAAGGCAAGAGTTAATCATGCACCTAAAGTAAAGTATAACTGAAGATCTTTAAGCAAATGTTTTACAAGGGTCACCCTGAATACTGAGCTTTCCCCAAATTGGAGCCTGAATCAGCTCAGCCTGAGTTCTCCAAAATCGAGCACATGTTTGTGTCTTGGCAGGTTTGGGGAGCATAGGGATTAATTCTACTGAAGAAAACGTTAAATCTCTAGCAGATATCACTAACACCCAGTGTGCAGGAGCATTCACAAGCCTAAGCATCTAAAAGAACATCAGAGATTTACTGAAACTCTTATTTTGCCTCAGCATCACCTAAAAAAAAAGTGCTGAATGCCTTAAAGAACAAACAAGAAACCACATAACGCATTGGGCATATGTCTGCCTATACATATTTTTGCCAAGACGCTTCAAAAATCTGAGTAAATGAGAAAGCAAGAAAATTCACAACTGTTTTCTGCTCAGCTTTACCATGAGTGAACCCATCCTGGAAGCCCTAATTATTTCTAATGCTTGATCGAGAGAGACATACAAAACTGCACAGGATCCATATCGTCATTAACTTTTATACCTTCAGGGTAGGATAAATGACAATTAA
>NW_005842684.1:0-14873 GCF_000455745.1 Alligator sinensis | reverse complement strand
GGGGGGAGCCCGGGACAAGCCTGAATGGGCTTAGCTCATACCAACAGCCCCATAAATTGACACCTTCCAGTTTCAGCTCCTTAACATAGTTGGAAACAAGTATTGACTCAAGGACTTTCAACAGTGACCTGCCTTGGCCCACTGCTGTGCCTATTACCACTGACCTCACCAGGAATAAATTGCTGGTAGACCAGAGCTGAGCAATTTTCATACTACTGCCCCCACAGATCCTGTTGCTTTTTCCATGTGTCACTTATATTCTAAAGCAATGTTTACAATTTGTTGCAGAGCTGTGAAGTGTGCCTAGCGCTCTACAAACAAATTACAGTGAAAGACAGTCACTCCTCTGAAGGGTTTACAGGTTTTAGGTTAAATTGTGAAAAGCCTTCCTCATGGAGTAATTCCTTTCATTTCAATGGGACTATGCATTTGAATCATTAAAGATTTGCATGATTATGAAATGATATAGGATATACAAGTTATAATGAAACAGAGAATTAGAACAACAGACAAAGCAGCCAAGTCCAAAAAAGCTGATGAGACCAAATATAATCAGGAAACTAGAGGTGCACTGATATATTGGTCTGATATTGGATCAGCACCGATATAAAGAACATTTTCTGTGTCGGAAATTGGGCCAATGCTGCCGATAGTTTGTCCGATAAATGTCCATGCATGGAGAGCTGCCTGCAGCTGGTAAGTCTGGTGTGGTGGAAGGAATGTGGGGGTAGGGGGGCAGATCAAGACCCCCACAGTGAGGGAGGATGTGGGGATGGGGCTGGGCCAGGGGCTGCGCACCACTTGTCCGATGCTCACCTAGCGGCTCCCGCTACTGCTCCCGCCGCTTGTCCAGAAGGGACTGGGGGATATGGGCAGGGGGCACAGCCCTGACCCCAACCTGTCCTGCCCCACACCGCACAGATCTGGGGGCACATGCCTCCCCTTCCCCCCATGCCTTCCCGGACGAGTGGCAGGAGCAGCGGTGGGAGCTGCAGGACAAGCACGGGATGAGCCATACAGTGGCAGGACCCACCCCCACCTTCCCACACTCCCCAGGTGAACTGGCCCTGGCCCCAGCCCCAGCCCGCACCTGCAGCCCGCCCAGCACCAATCCGGAGGGCACATGCCTGCCCCCTAGATGAGCCACTTGTGGCTCTGTCCTGCGCCCCTCCCCACCCTTGCTGGGCAGCGCCTGCCTCTGCCCCAGCCCCAGACCCACTCCCTCCCTCACCTTGGTCTGCTCCCCCCACACCCTTCCCTCTCCCTCCCCTTCCACCACACCAGACTTACCAGCTGGATGCATCTCTTCAAGCTGAAGACCTGCATGTTGGAAATCAGATTGGTATAGGCTAATATGCCTCCTTAAAAATCAGCTATCGGTATTGGCCCCAAAAATCTCAATCAGTGTACCCCTATAGAGGACTGTATGCAGAGCTATGTGAATAACTTATTTTTTAGTTCACAGGTTGCACACACCTCTTAAAAAATGGGAGGTGGGGATTCTTTCAGAAATAACCCAAAATTAAACACACACACACATTTGGCAAAGCAAAAAGTCAGAACAAAAATTTAAGGTGAAGCAAAACATTCAATTTTTGAAGGTTGTTTTAACTTTTGAAATAAACTGAAGTAAATTTTGAAATTAAAATTTTTAAAATAACAAGCTGAAATGTTAGTTGTTTCTTTAAAAAATGACAAAATGAAAGACTGACTTTTCAAAACAATTTTCATCTCAAACAATCTGAGAAAGTTACCATGAATTCACATGAACTCACAATTCAATTTGAGAAAGTGAACATGAAAATTTTTGTTCAACCTAAATAGACTTTTTTTGGCAATGAACCCCTCCCTCCCCCCCCCCCCAAATGTGCATGGTTTAAATTACATGTTTGGGCAGGGTGGGATTCGAAAAATGAAGTGTTTGGGCTAACATTGCAAGGAATCAAAGGAAATGGATTTTGAGGAAATAAGCAGTGGTGTGGTACCCAGGATCAAAGTCAATCCATGTATCAGGGCGAAGTGGCACAAAGAATTCCAAACACTCTGTAAATGATCTGTCTGAATCATAAGACACAGCAATTCTTGTCAATGTTTACTAAGAAACCTTCCTGTCATGTTCCTCCTCTCCCCCTTTGACAATGTTAAGCCTATATGAACACTAAGGCTGCAACTATCCATGAGATGCAACCATGAGGAAGCAAAAGCTGATTCTCTTCTCTTTTGCTTTCTTTCCCTTTTATCATGTTTCCCTACATTCTGAAGGCACCTCCCAAGCTCCTTTCAGAAGCACTTTGGTCTTGTTTCATCCCATTCATGACTGGCTGCAAAGTGCTAAGAATGCTTACCAGAATCTAGCAGATGACACAAGTTTAAGCCCATGAGAAGTCTCGCTGAAGTGAGTGGGAATATTCACATGCTTAAAAAAAAAGTATGTGGTTAAACAGTGTGTTTCATTGAAGCCAGCACCTGGCAGCAATGAGCCCTTACAGAGGACATACCAGGGGTAACAACAGCAACTCAAGTCACAGAGTTTTACACTGAACTATCACAGAGAACCCTTTTGGGGATGACACTCTTCCATTATTTTTCATGCCTCCACCCAGCCAAACATACATTCTTCAAGTCCAAATCTATTTTGATGGAATCTAGACCAACAGTAGTTAATTCCCCAAATTTTCTTTCCAGTAACCACCATTTTATCCTCTCATAGTCCTGAAATAGATGCAAGTCTTCCAACAACGATGTATGTCAATATCATTGTATGAATTAGTCAGTAAGACTTCAGCATGCAGCAAGTTGCTGTTCTCTCATCCTATTGCTCTGAGCCTAAGGCAAGGGTCATATCTACAAAGCAAATAATCAATAACAAATTGAGTGGCATGAAACCAAAGATATCTCACCATCCCTCCTTCTTGTTGGAGTTCACAGCACTACCAAGACATTTCTACCACAGTGGGCCCTTCATCATTACCAGTCAAACATTTTCTTTTGCATAAATCTTTATCAGTTTTATTATATGACTGCTGCTTTTAATTTTCTTGTTGCATTCCCTGTTGTGCTATTTTTTCAAAGTTGTAACTCCAAAGTGCTCCTGATAGTAAGTAGCAATAAAAAATAATCCAGAAAATCAAAAACAAATGAAAAAGTAACCCTCCTACTGAAAAAAGAAACCAAAGCCATCACAAAACAGATGTTTCATGTTAATTATTTGCACAAAGACCAAAACAAGAGAAAAATTTAAGAAATATCCATTCATATGCCATTAGAAACCAATGCCAGAAAAATGTAAATTATGGAGCATACCTATTATTTATAGACAGTTAGAAGAAAACACACACAATTTAATGAACCCACAACTTAATATTAGCTATAGTTTGATATTATATTATGTTGGCTCAATTCTGCTATAGATTATGATTTCCTTTCAAGTGACTGCCAAGACACTAGAGTCTATATCAGATTAATAGATTTTAAGGCCAAAAGGGAAGAGGTATGGTCATAACACAGGCCATAGAATTTCACCCAGTAATTTCTATAAGACTATCACTTCTGTTTGAGCGTATTGCTCAAGATGAGTGGGACAATGGCCATTTGGTCAAAAAGCCTTCTAGGCCAAAGGTTACTTTAGAGAGAACACAATACTGATTGTGGAATGAAATTGGAAGTCTCAATTCTGTGACTAGGTCTATCACTTGGTATACAGACACACTGAAGCAAATATAGAGTGTTCTAGATAGTGGCACTCACTAAAGGATCCATTTTCAACAGCACAGACATTAGTCAGTTCTTCCTGTGACACATTTAGGCAGTGCCTAGAAGTAGAGCTAGCCAGGAGATTATTTCCCCCTCCAATGACAAATTTGGACAACATTCAATATTTCTCCTAATTTTTCTTTCAATTTTTCATCAAAAAGGAAGCATAATGATTGAACAAAAAAGAAAACAAATAATTTCAAGTTTTTGGCAAGTCCTCTGCCACTTCCCTCCTATTTTTATTTGCAACACAGATATTTTTCCCACTAAAATATCCATTAAATTTAAAAGGCATTATTCACTGGAGAAAGAGATATAGTTTTTTTTGTTTACCCAGCTCTATCTTTGAGTTTCAGTGGGGATTATAAACTATACCAAGAGTACAAAAGATCTTGGAACTTGCACTGGCACTAGCCTTCAGGGAAAGCTTCTAATGCTGATGCAGCTCTGTCACTGCTAATGATAGAAACACTAGTAAATACAAGAGGATTTTCAGAGAAAGCTTAAGTGAAACAGTGGTAGAAATGTCAGCAGCTCCTTTGAACCCTATGTGCACTGGTGGTCTCACTATACCTTCTACTGACGAAGATGCATTGGTACTGCGCTAGCAGATTTCCCCAGCATGGGCAAGGCTGTGAGGCTACATACTTTCCCAGTTCATGGACAACACTGGGAGCTCCACAGATTGAGAGGGCACATCGACACATGCATTTGATCCTGGATACGTTTACTCATGAGTAAACTACTTGCAAGTAAATGCTCCCAGGCAGGCGTCTATACATGCAGAGAAGTGAGAGCAGATTGGCTGCTAATGGCAGCAAACTGCTCCTGTTTCCTGGGGTCCTGCAATGGGCCCCTGCCACCACAAGGGGGAACTCTAGGCTTCCCCTGGGTGCTAGCCCAAGGGCTGGCAAGGAGCACCAGGCCAGGAGACAGCTGTCTCCTAGCCAAGGATGGGACTTTACACCCTGACCCCAGGGGCTGCCTGCTGCAAGCGTGGTGACCATGTCCCTCTTCCATGGCAGCAGGGAGCTCCTGGTCCCAATCAGAGGCAGGGGACTTGGAAAGAGCTGCAGGGTGGGGCAGGTCCCATCCCCCTGCCCCAATCTTCTGGTGGGGCAGATAGCAGCTAGCTCCTTGCTAGCTGCCCCACCAACAGAACAGGGCAGGGGGCTGGAACCTACCCCTAACCAGGACAGTTTCCACCCTGACCCTGGATGCAGGCAGTGGCTAGGGAGCCTGGGGAGCTGGATGGGAAAAAATTTGGGGAATTTCTTCCCTGCTCAGCTCTGCCAATGCGGAGCTGGGTGTTGAACAAACTCTCTAGTTTGTTCCCCACCCTGCTCCGCACTAGACAAAGGTATCCCAGCACTGGCCCACAACCACAGAGCTGGCGCTGGGAGATAAGGATCTCCCAGCCCCTGCTCCCCACCGCAAACTTGGAGCAGGGTCTTGGGGCTCCCTGCTCCTGAGGCAGGGGGATATAGTCCCCACCCAGGCTCCAGTGGTGAAGCCCACCCCAGCAGGAGGCAACTCCTGGAGGCAGGGAGCAATCTCCCACCGCCTGGTGGATGGCTGCCCAGGAGCAGATCTGCTCCCAGTCACGCATCTACATGAGTGCTACTGCACTATTACTAATCGAAAGTAAATTTGTTATTTGCATTTGCAGGTAGCACATTTACTTGCAATTAGCGATGTTTACTGCGTACTATGCATGTGCACATGCTTACTGCACAGTAAACTACACTAATGCACAGTTAAGCATCTCATGTAGATGCACCAGGAGCTATATACAATCTTTAGGCCCTAATCCAAAACACCACAGCTATTCAGAACTGACTTAGAACTTCCTCAAATCTCACTGAAGTCAATGGAATTTAAACAAATACAAAAACTCCAGTGCTTTCCTAAATAAAAGACTGGGTGATTGAAGGAGAAAATCTGACTTGTGCTTTTAAAAGTGCCTGTTGTACCATGGGAAAAGAAGGCTTCTGTTTAAAACTGGGTCCATGAAATGTCCTTTATAGGCATTTTTTTTTCCTCCACAGAATGTGCATATCAAACTATGTTATGCATTCCATTAAAACTCAACAAAAATTAAAACAGACATGTCGCAGATGTAACTATAGCTGTCAGATTACCCAACAACTCTCAGTTAGAGAAGATTCACAAGGTTTTCAGCTGTCTGTCCTACCCGTCAACAACAAAGCTTTCCAATCCACAATAATGACCATTTTGCTGCTTTTGAATTCATTCAAGTAGAAAAAAGTAACTGACATTATGTTTGGATGGCTCGTGGGAACAAAGAACATTTAGGATGATCTATTGGCTTTTCTGATGTTTGACAGCATCTATGTTTTTGTGAGGTTGATGGTAGAAAATCATCATAAAAATATTGCTCTCCTGCTACCTTATGAAAATGCAATATTAGTAAGAAATCAAGTCAAGGGGAAAAACATAATGATAGTACAGACATAAACTGCTATATTACAGGAAATTGACAATGTGTAAAGAAAGACATGATATCTGCAAATAATTTCATTCATTCTGCATGTGCAAACTGGAAGAAAATTGATCGTTATATTGCTAGACAAATTTTCATGTAGGAGTGCTGTGAATTGTGTAAATATTGCTGGTGAAATATTGATTTTCTTCCAAGAGTTACTCTAAGCCACATGAAGTGTCCTGCTTGCATTTATGGTTAAATATGGATCGAAGAGACTCCTTCTCCCCAGCCCCCAGCTTCTCAGGGGCCTACTAATAGAGTCCCTCAATCAGCCAGACAGGAGTTACAGAATAATATGTGGCACCTTCCAGAAGTTTAAGCAGCTGGGGCAACTGCTCTGGGTGCTAACTTTGGGAGGGAACCACTTTGCTGACTTTGGGGCCAGAGGGAAAGGGACGGAAAAACATCAGCTGTCTCCACAGCCATATAATCACCCCAGCAGCTAGAAGTTACTGCTACCCCAATGCATCCCACTATCCTGGGAACTTGGCTTTTTTTCTTATGCCATTTTCCTCAACAAGAAACTAGGAACATGTTGACTGTTGTCATCCCAGTGTCTGCTGGTGGCTTGGAAGCAATGAACATAGGAACAAGCTCTGATCCCATTTGGGGGACTGCCAGACTTGAGTTTGTTTCTTTGGCCCAAAGCCTGAACTGATATCTGTTAACTTGGTCTGCATGGAGTTTTGGGACACTGTGAAGGTACAACAGATACTGACTGAGAATCAGGACTGTACATAGTTTGCAAATGGAAACACCAGTATGGGAAGAATAACTGAGTGCATCCTCCTAGTTCTGAAAAAAGAGTCAATTTAAGGAGGAGTGGGGTGAAGCAGTAGCATACCTAGGGTGGGGCAAGTGGGATACAGCCCCAGGCACCAATTATAAGCTTTTTGCCATGAGAGTAGAAGCCCTATGTTGCCCCTCCCCTACTACAGAAGTTGGGCTGGTCAACACCGCACCGAGTAGTGTATTTGCGGAGTGGGGACCAAGTGGAGTCAACAGAATGGTGGGCACCCACCTCTGCCCCCATGGGGGTCTTTGCAATTTGAAAGACATCGTTTTAATTTCAAACTTTCTAAAATGTTTCATTTAAAATAAAATCAAAATAAATTTTGAAATGATGCATTTGTTTTAAACTAAAAAAGCTAAACATTTCCTTCTCAGTGCTTCAAGACTGGCCACTTCAAACTGCGGGGTATTAAAAAAAAAACACACACATCAGAAGTTCAGCAAATTGGTTTCCATTGGCAAAATGTTCCACAGTCCCCGAGTCAACCTACATTTCACAGGTAGGGAACTAATCTGCCAGTGAAGAAAACAATGTGGTGTTTCCTGCTCTACTAAAGATGAGTTTTGATACCTCAGAAAACACTTTTGGCTAAATTCTCAAAAGGATTTAAGGACCTAAAGTAGGATTTAGAAGGAATTTTGGTGCCTAAATTGAAAACCCCAATCCTGAAAATCCCTACGCAGCTGCTGCCTAACCTAGGGAATTCCTAAATTCCATATGAGTCAACTTTTGAGGTTTAAAATTCCCTAGTCTCCAAACAATTTTTCTGCTACACGTTTGCAAAAATGCCTGAGTCTTATCAGAGCTGAACAGCTCAGCTCAGCTCACAGTTCATGCCTAAGCTGCGAACAAATTGCATCTTTGTCTTTGGAATGAGGGACTCATTCTCAGAACCCACCGTCCAATTCTGAATCCTTACAACACATAAGTAAAGGGCTGGGGATGACGATGATGACAATGAGAAGGATGACTATCTAAACTTCTCTTACTGAAGTTCCATTTTATGAAATATTTAAATTTTCAAAGAGCCAGAGAGGGGGAGAGTACAAGCACTGAGATCTGGGCATTCATGTGCAAAGGGATAGGCATGGTTTCTTGCTCACCTTAGGCACTTTATTCAGTGACAGTTCCATGCAGAATACAAACGGTTCTCGGACAGCAGGGATCAGAACTCAAAGTTCTCCCCTCCCAGGGCAGTGTTTTCACTGTGCTACAGAGTTGTCTCTCCTGCTCTCTTTCTAGCCAAACGCAACTTTATGGTCCTCTATGCAAGGCTTCAACAGTAGGTGTGGAAAGTACATGTACACATCCACATACATAGACACATACATGTGATGTTAGACCTTTGTCTCTGTGCCTGTTTCCTCATCTGTAAAAGGAGGATAGCCGCATACCCCTACTGCTAATATTTCTGCAAAAATAAAGGTGTTAGAGATTTGGAGGTGCTCAGATACAGAAAATAAAGTGCTAGGTTAAAAAACAATAGTGAGGGCAAACAAGGACTACTAAGCTGAGGAAGACCTAAAGAGACTAGAAGCCGTGGCTATTACTCAAGGCTCCTTGCAATACTGTTTGTGAAATGTACTAGAGAACCAATCACTTTCATTTCTGCAAGGCCTGTTATGCGAATGCTCAGCTGGTCACACAAAGAGAAGGGCAGAGTGAGGACAAGCATGATGCCAGCTCCCATCTCCCAGCTATGCTCCAAGGGACATTTGCACGTTCCCCTTAAATATGCTTTTATATTCAAATGTGGCTTTTCCATGTAAAATTTCAATGAACCCAACTAACCTTTGCTGGGAGGGAGAGAATGTGTCTATTGTACAAAAACTGCACAGGAAATTAACAAAGCATGAAACATCATTACGTAAACTGAGCTTTTCAATTTAAAAAAAATGTGTGTAATATAGTTGGCCCTGAATGAAATATCAATGGATTAGTGAAGTTCTCTTAAAGTTCTCCTATGACAGACTCAGCTCCTGTCCTTACTGATGCCAGGATCAAGTCCTAGCTGCAAATAAGAAAGCTGCACTCATGATAGCAAGTTAGTTTAAAATATTTATTTTTGAAGGTGGCTCTAGTATATGCACAGGAAAGTCTGTCAAGGCTTGTGATTTCTTTGTTTACCTGTTATTGATTGCCAAGGTGAAGCACTGATTGAAAAGGTGCTGCCTGTAGCACTCTTGCCGTGACAAGCAGCACTGCAGTACAGTTAAAAAATGCTCAAAACTCAAATCTTTTAAAAGAAAGCTTCCCATCTCTTTCATTTACTCCAAGGTACAGTTTCATTTTTGTAAGGCACTTAAACAAGTGTTTAAGGCCATCCCTAATCAACAGAGTACCTAAGCATGTAGTCTGATGTTAAACAAGTGCTGAAGTACCTTGCAGAATAAGAATGGACTGCTGAATTGAGGTTTATGAATTTAATCTATATGCAGAGTTGCCCCAGTTCAACTAAAAGCCTAAATTAAAAATAAAGATTATGGGCAAATGATCAATTTACAGTGTAATGAAAGAAGGCAGGGAATAACCCCACATCAGCGACTCATTATTAGCTGCCTGCATGCACTTCTCTTACCCAGTGGTAAGTGAAAACTAAGCCGTGGTACTTTGGCTCGCTTTTCAGGGCTAAAGTATAGTGATTTAGCTTTCACTAACCATGAGGTAAAAGTAGACATGGAAGTCATTACCACAAGCTAGCTGACACAGTACTGCCAGTCTCCTTTTAACTCACTTTATTTTTTCCAGTTGTTCATGCCCTCATTTAGCTAAACTGGTGCAAGCCCCTATGTGACCATTCTTCTTTCTGTGTGTGTTATTCATTTCTGTGCGTGTTATTAAATAAGAATGGCTTGTTTCAATTCTGTGTAAGTTAATTAGCAGAACACTTAAACTAAATCAAGCTAAGCTACTCTTCAATCAAAGCAAGAGTGTGCACCCTCAGGCTTTACACCAGTTTAACTAAACCAGTGTAATTAAACTGGTGCAAGTTTGTGTGTGGCCAGGGCCCTCTTTGGATGGTAATCTCTGCAGAAGTCAATACATGCATACAGCAATATATGAAAAGGAAATCCGGCTGCAAATATCATGAACTTTAGGTGGGGGAGGAATAGTTTCAATTAAAAAAGATCAGGTATATTGATTTCTACGCGCCTGATTCTCCTCCTACTCAAGGCCCAAACATACAATGTAACCCAACAGTATGCACCCCTGCACCTTTGGATACCTATTAAACTTATTACAATCTTCCCTCAGGACTGCTATACAAATGCATAGCAGAATCAGGAATTTAGACAGAAAAGACTTAAAGTCAGTCACTGAAGTTACACTACTGTAAAACTGGTGTGCGAGGGGAATGAAACATCAAATGGCATAAAATAAACTACTCTGAGTTTTTCTGGACCATTTTTCAAGTGTTATTCTCTCTTTCCATATTATAAAGTTTTG
Organism: Alligator sinensis; assembly: GCF_000455745.1. Classification (NCBI taxonomy): domain Eukaryota; kingdom Metazoa; phylum Chordata; order Crocodylia; family Alligatoridae; genus Alligator; species Alligator sinensis. Next base: position 4,374 of record NW_005842684.1, on the reverse strand, counting down.
TTTTTTAATGCATCTTGTAAGCAAACAAAATATAATAGCTGAAACACTGCCTTGTATGGACTGAACTTTATTTTTTGCATCACAGAAATGAACTTGAAGGCATGGCGTTGAATAGTATATTATGGTTTAAAAACCATTACATAAAGGTGGGGAGGACTGACAGCCAACAATGCAAACTGTACTGTTTCCCACTGGAATAACTGTCAATTTAAACAACTGTAACTCGATTTGCACATACTGACTTTATACATCAAATTAAGGTGTCAATGTTTCATTATAAGCTGGTTTACCTATCTGCAGATATTTAGAACCATTTTAAATATGTCCCTTAAGATACAGCTAGATTCAGATGCAATCTTGTAGTCAGCTGTTTTTACCATATTTTATATTTTTTTCAAAGTATAGGTGTGGCATTTGTCATAGGTTGTCACCTTTTTAAAAAAAGCCTATAGGGTTTCAAATGCTTTTTAAATATTAAAAGCAAATAAAAAAGCCTCAATACAATGTTAAATTAAAACTGGCATTTGATTCATTCTAAGAATTGGATATTTGCTCTGAGCATTTTAAAAACAAAGAGATAAAATTGACTGACCTATGTTGAAGGACCAGACCCTAAAAGCTCCCTTTTATGTAAGCGGTCCTTATTCACATCAATAGTTCTGCAACAGTCAATTTGAAGTCAAATGAATTACTGGTATGAATTGGCAGGATTGGGTCCATTTATTGATACACAGGAAAGCAAAGAGCTGTTTCAAACCGTCAAATAAAGAGAAAATAAATATATGTTAAAAGCTTAGACAAAATTCAATGCATCTGTTCACTTATTTTTGCATCATACTTTAAAATACTGCCAACTTGCACGTTTCCAATTTAGAACATTATTAAGTGAAAGAGCTGCACTGAACATGTGATATATGAAGCTGAGACTGTAATGGCCATGTAATACTATTTTAAAATATTATCCAATCGATTGGAATATCTTCAAAGATAGATATGCAAAATGTATTCAGAATTTTTTAAGTATATTTACATAATATGTTCCGAACAGATTAAAGAGGAAAGACAATTATCTAATTGGTTAGGTATATATGCACTGATAACATACCTAAATATATATTCTCCCACTGCAGTGGAACAATGAAAACTATGCCACTCCATCAAATAAATACATATTCTCTCCAGACTTTGGAATAGCTAGAACCTTTCCAGTCTCTGGGGTGAACAATCTGCATTTTATAACTTTAATCTAATTCTGCCTGTTTCCGCCTCTGTCCCATTAATAAATAAAATGCATAAAATTAAACTATAAAATGAATAAATAAAATTGAGTTAGATAAATCCCTTAAACTTTAGTTAATTAGAAAGGAGAAAAGACGGGCATTTCTAGGCCTATTCTTCTGTTCTTAAGTTGCTGAAATAAATGTAACATGGGTTAAGAAGAAGAGTCTGCTTTAATACTGAACTATCTACCTTTGTCTAAGTGACACTGTCATTATTTCCATGAAGTGTGTTCCTTTTTCAGTTGTTTAACAGTCCACTTAGCAGTTGTTATAGTGCTGTCTTGTCAGCAGTTATTTCTGCTGAGACTCTCTAAATTAAAATATACTTGATATTTAATGGTAATTATGCAAGTAAGTTGTTTTGGACATTTTATTGAAAGCAATCAGAAAATGTAATGTACACAATTATTTAAAAAATAAGCTAGCATGACACTTTTTAAGGTCATCTGAATTATTTCCAAGTGAGACCTGCAAAATAATCCAAATTTACTGAAAGTGAAAAACAAATCATGCTGAGGTTTGTTTTTTTCTGTAAAGAAAAAAAAAATTCTCCTTTCATTATAAACTTAACATAAATCATTTATAAAAGGCACTTCCCAAAATCTGAATCTTCGTGACAAATAATTTTACATGGGGATTTTAAAACAAAGGACATGCAAAAAATAATCTTGTATGCCAGTGCTGTCCCTAATGCCTTTGGCAGGTCAGAAGTTACTACCAAGTAAAAGAAGAAACACAGCCCACACACACATGAATCTTATCTAGGCTCATATACTGTGCCCATCACCATGGTATCTGCAGACATGTGCCCACTTCAGAATTAAGCAGCTTCCAGTAAAATGTTAGCTGCTATATTAACATTGGTATTTTCCAGTCTTGAGTAACATATTGAAAACTAATTGATATCATTGTTCTTTTTGATGCAAGCAATAATAATGATACCCAAGTATGTTCACTCAGTCCATAAAAATAAAACATGCATAACAGTAACCGAAGGGAAGTAATTTCTCTAAGGATATGTCACAGGTAATGCTTTCAGTGTAATGGACTGCATCTGCAACAGTGGCCCTTGGCTATTTTCATTAGAGATGAATTTCTGAATACACATTCAGAAAATAATCTCAAAAATACAAATAATCTGATTCTAACTAGTGAACTTTGCAAAGTAATTCAAACAGCCTGTTTAAATGATTACTCAAATACAATACTGTCCTGAGCTCTCTTTCTTTGCTAAGTGTTATAAAGTAATGGAAGGCAGTGTGACTATAACTGAACTGGTTTTCTCCTTACAACAGAAATCACAGCCAAAAATGTTCATCCTGGATTTCTGAATTTAGGACCCTAAATCATATTTAGGCACTTTAGAACTGGCTAAGTGTTCAATAATGCTAAGCTCTGAAGCAGATCACATTAAGAACAATGGAAGTTTTTGGATACATAATACTGTTGAAAAATCTATTCCTATAATAAAATTTACAGAACTACCTTTAAGGTTCCAACAGTTTTAAATACTGCCTTATGTTTTAAAACGAAAAAAAAAATCAAGATATGGATCTTGTAAGTCCTTGAATAACAATACCACTGTAGGAAAAAAAGTAGTTTTGTTAAAAAATCGCTGAGTGGTCGCTCGGGGGGCAAGTGTCTCCCCTGGCTCCAGAGGTACCAGTCGCCCATGCTCAGGAGCCAATCAAAAAACATGCATATGCTTTTGGAAATAACTGTGGCTGCAACTTTCCCGCTCTGCCTTTGCAGGGATCTTTAGCTCTGCTAGAAATCCAGCAGCAGCTGTTACATTTAGGAAGAATTTTCCCAGTAGGAGGGTAGTGAAGCACTGGAACAGGTTACCTAGAGAGGTGGTGGAAGCTCCATCCTTGGAGGTTTTTAAGACTCGGCTAGAGCAAGCTTTGGCTTGAATGATCTAGTTGGGGATGGTCCTGCTTTGAGCAGGGGGTTGGACTAGATGACCTCCTGAGGTCCCTTCTGACCCTAACTTTCTATGATTCTATAAGTGAAAATAAATTCTCAAAATTATTACCAAAATACAGACGCTATTAAGCTTATGCAACTGTATGGTAAAAAAGTATTTATTGTCCAACCTAATTTTTTCGACAGGACAAGAAAACTCAAAATAAAAACTGAAACTTTGTATTCACCAGTCTACACCCACTTAAGAAACCTTGAAATCAACTGAGCTTTGACAATTTCTACCAGCTAAGGATCTGGACCCTAGAATATGCTTTGAAAGCTGGGAGAAGCAAAAATGAACTTTTCAAAACCAAACTGTTGACAAGCGTCAATGACATATGGTATGACTTTAGCAACGGAGGCTCTAATGAATTAGGCTTGATTCACTGCAGGGTGAATCGTGTTCAAAGCAGAGCTGTTCAGCAGTAATTGGCCAAGAAACCATGCTGTGAAAAGCACTTGTCAAATAATGCTTGTTTACAAATAAATCTCCAAACAGTAAAGAGTGGCTGTTATTCAATAAGTTCAGGTCCACCTCTAGCCCTCACAGAGCTGTGGCCTTTCAGGTTCAAATTCATGTTGCAGACACACACATTACACACACGCACCACCACACTCACACACATTACACACACGCATGCACCCACACATTACACACACGTGCACCATCACACACGTGCATACACACCATCACATACACGCATCACACACACACATGCACACACCATCACGCACATGTGTGCACACACCATTACACGCATACCCACACACGCACCATCGCACACACGTGCACATGCACCATTACACACACCCCCACACACCACTGCGCACGCACACACCATTACATGCACACCCATATGTACGAACCACACACGTTCACACGCACTATTACACCCCCGTGCACACGCCCCCACACCCCATCACACGCACGCACACCCCGCGCAGCCCAGCGCTGCGGCTCCCGAGCTCCCCGCGCCGCCCAGCCCTGCCCTGCCCGGCGGGAGCAGCACCCGGGACAGCGCGGCAGGGCAGGGCAGGGCAGGAGGGTGCTGGGGACGGAGACCCGGCGGCAGGGCAGGGCAGGGCAGGAGGGTGCTGGGGACGGAGACCCGGGGCGGCAAGTTGCGGC
>NW_005842683.1:830319-866366 GCF_000455745.1 Alligator sinensis | reverse complement strand
CCCCTGTTGCTAAGACCAGGTCTAACAAGGCGATACCCCTGGTGGGATTGGCCACCACCTGGGTTAGGTGGAGGTCCTGCACACAGTGTAAGAACCTAGATGAGTGGTTTGTTTTGGCCATCTGCTCGTCCCAGCAAATGTCTGGGTAATTTTGATCCCTCATGACCACTGCCTCCCTCACCTGAATGGCCTCTGAGAGCTGCCTAGAGAATACCTCATCTACATCGTCATCCTGATGAGGAGGTCTATAGTAGACCCCAACTACCAAGTCCTTTTCCTCTGGCCCCACCTGGATCCTGACCCACAATGCCTTGGTATTCCCCTTCTCTACCCCCCACCTTGATGATAGAAGATGTGTACTGCTCCCTAACATAGAAAACTACACCCCTGCCTTTTTTCCCACTCTGCCTGGTTCATAAATAGGTTCATAAAGTGTTATAGGAGCCTGAACCAAATGCATGGAAGCTTATGTAATGTAATGTTATGCATGGTGATGGTGGACAAACTATAAGGCTTCCTTGCTTAAGGAGGCCGCTAGATACATAAAAATGAACATGCTGAACAGGATCAGGAAGTATTTGGGCAATAGGGCTCAACCTGGCCCAAGACTGTTTTGCTCTTTCCTCTGACTTGCTCTCTGATACCACTGTCTGCCTGGTCCCCCAGCTTCCTGAGTCTTCTTGCACCTAGATCCCATTCTTGAATTGAGCTCCTGGCTTCCTGACTCAGCTTGTCCTTGGGTTGTACTCACCACCACTGACCCAGGTGAGCACCTTGATCCTTGAGTGCCCCAGACCTGCCACCTACTTCTGAATGTGACAGGCATTTTCAGGGTCCATCCAATAGCTGGAGAGGGGTAAAAAATATATAAGCTCATGGAATATGGCCAGATCTGTTGTGTGGGAAGCACAGGTGAGGAAGGGTTTTTTTGTCTGCTCCCAGTGAAGTAGACCATAAGAATAGTGGTGAAGATGAAGAGGAAAGTGGTGAGGATGATAGAATGGTGATGATTTCAATAGACCCAAGGAAAATTAACAGGACCATCTAGATGAATGGGGTATCAGGACAGGGGAATACTAAGAGGGGAGGTAGAGAACAGAAGAGATAATTGATGACTCTGGAGTCACAGAACATCATCTGGAAGGTACAGTAGCTGTACCTCGCTCAAGCGAGTGAAAAAGGAAAATATTCTACAGTATCTTCCTTTTGCCCCTCTTAGTTGAGAGTAATAGGGCTGCTTTATATACTTTTGCCTGATGGCAAATAATAGCTTAAGAAAATTCCTCCCAGATACCTCCAGACACTCTACCCCTTTCTCCAGAAAATTAGCCATACAAAAATTAGTCTGCTTTCCTTTATGAGTGTATGATTAGGATATGCAAGTGGTTGACTAATAGCTATTATGTGCCTAGAAGAAGATCCACTGGATCAAGTGAATATCTTGAGAGAATTTTTTATTGAAGATTCTTATTACACTCCCTATTGCCAGAGTCTCTGAGCACCTCCATATGCAACTGAGGCAGAAGAAACTTGGGTGACTTGCTGGCATTTCATCATGGAACAGAAAATATAACCCAGCTGGAGATAAATATCCCCCTTTGAAACTTTTTTTATGTTCCAAATCGAAAACCAAAATCAATGGAGAAGAAATATGCAACCTACTAACCCAGTTGTGAAAAGCAGATCAGATGTGAGGCTGTTCAATTTGTACCCATTACAGAGAGAAAGGTGTCTCAGTGATGTCCACTGTCATCTACCCATTATTTTTACCACAGAGAATGCACAAGGTTCATGAATATGTTGAATTTGAAAGTGCTACCCATGTCCCATGTGGTAAGGGGTTTTTGCTCTTGATAACTAAGAGTAGGACTTCTTCTAACACCTATAATAACAAACACTAGGGCTGTGCAAGGTTTTGGATCACGCTTCAGATCCAGGGCCACTTTAGAAGCTTCAGATTCTGAAGCAACATGCCCAGAGCGAAGCACTGGCTCATTCAAGCTGTCCAAAGTGGTTTGGAGCTTCCAAAGTGCTTTGGAAAAGCTTTGGATGCTTTGGATGCTTTGGGCACTGAAAGTGAAAGTTAGAAGAGGGAGGGGGTATGGAGGAGGGTGGGAGAGTTGGCGGAGGGAGGCGGAGTGTGGGGGAAGACTGACATGTGTAGGTGGCCAGTGAGAAGGATTTATCTCTGGCTGCCTTTCCAATAACAGCGTCTCAGGACAGGGACCTAAAAACAGCATAAAAGCCTCTGTTTGGAGGTGTGCTGTGTCTTTTGCTAGCTTGTTCCCTCTCAGGAACTGAGAGAGAAAGGTATCCTCAGACTCAGGCATCTAAGCTTGGTTGCTTTACTCAGTAGTTGAACTTGCCTGATCGTTTTTGTTGTTAGAAAGGATTGGGTAGGATTTAGCTTAGCTTAGCTTAGTTTAGCTTAGCATCTCTTAGGACTATTCAATTAATTTGTTTCAATTTATATTTGTTGGGGGGGGGGGGGGTTTCAAACTTTGAAAAAAGAAAACCATGTTTTCCCTGCCAGCATGATCCATCACTGTGAAGGGAGGCACACAGATTACACACACATGTACACACACCCTCACACACACACACACACACACACACACACACACACACAAAATATAAAGAAGAAAAATCAGATATTCATAGGATAAGAAGATAGAAAGACAGCACACAATTTTTACATAGTTCTTAACATGGAAGCAAACAATTAAAGAAGAGTCCAGTGCACACACACAACAGAGGGAATAAAACACACAACACAAAAGGAGTGACACACACACAGATACCTTTTGCAACACAGGAAAGACTAACATGAAGCATGCTGGAAAGGCAGGTGCCAGCTCTTCTCATAGGGGAGGGAGAGAGGGTAGGGGGAGAGCTGTAGCTGCAAGCTCCCCTGCCCCAAACATAGACATATTCTCTTCCCAAGCAGCCATGACATCAGTGCCACTAGTGAAAGCAATGAAGTGGGAGCAGTGTCTGCACCTGATGTCCCTGCACCTGCACCACCTCCCCTTAGTCCAGAAGTAGGCACTAGCAGTGGAATCATTGTCTTCTTCACTCCAATGTTATCTCTCAGTGTGAGCATCCCACTGCCAGAGGAGGAGCTGGAGCTGAAACCAGGGATGCTGAGCATGCTGGCTCAAGCAATTCTGGGGACTGAGGGGGAATCAGATTTTGTGCTCCACACCCTTCAAATTTTGCCTAGACCCAGGTCTCCTCCAGAAAGCAGCACCTCGGAGGTGTCTGAGGTTGTGGAGGCAAGTGGCTCAAGTGAGGTATCTCCTCCTGCTGTTGAGCTTCAGCCTGCTCAGGAATGCGATAAGACAGGATCCTCAGCCTCAACCCAGAAGCAGGGGAGTAGTGTAGTGTGGGAGCATTTTGAGATGGCGGATGATCCCAGGTTTGCCATCTGCCAGCACTGCCAAAGGCATATGAGCCATGGCAAGGATGTGGCATCACTTTTCCACCATGGTGATGCTGCTGCATCTAAGGAGGCAGCACCCCCCTGCCCTTCTTCCTGTTCAGCCTGGCACTGGTGCGTGTGTTCTGAAAGGGAAGTCCCCTGCTTGCTCCAAAGCCCCCTTTCCCCAAAAGCAGAGGTAGGCCACCCTGGACCAGTGGGGGAAAGGTGGACACATTCCCAAGACGCGCAAGATCAACCAGAGCATTGGGGATATGCTTGCTCTGGATAGCCAGGCCTTCTCCCTAGTTGAGCGACCAGGGTTCAGGCAGTTCATAGCACTTCTGGCCCCATCTTACAAAGTGCCTGCATGCACCACCTAAAGGTGGTGGCCGGACGGTGGTGCTCTCCCTATATGAGGCACAGGGAGAAACTGCACAAGGCAGGGCCACAGGTAGCCTTGCACTTCACCTTCAACATCTGGAGCAGCCGGGGTGGCAATCACACCTGCCTCTCCCTCACAGGGCACTAATGCAATCAGTCAGGCCATTGGTGGGCTCTACTACAAGATGAGGTGCTAGATGAGTCCCACACATCAAGGGAGATCATGGGGGCCATGAACCACATGGTGCAGGGGTGGTTCATTGGGCAGGCCAAGCTCACCTGCGGGTTCATGGTCACTGACAACGGAGCCAATATGTGAAGGCTCTCCATGATGCCAACTTTTTTGGCATCCGCTGTGTGGCACACAGGCTGCACCTAATAGTGAGGGATGCTGTGGAGGGGGACAGGGCTGCCAGTGATGCCACTGCCACCACTACTGCTACAAGCCAGCTGATTTCAAAATGCAGGAAGGTGGCAGGCTACTTCCATCACAGCATCAAGGGGGGCAAGATGCTGTGGGAGAAATAGGCAGAACTGAGCATCCCACAGCACAGAATCATGCAGGATGTGGAGACTCAGTGGAACTCCACATACCTGATGCTTGAAAGGCTGGTGGAGCAACAGAAGGCCGTCCATGAGATGGCTTTTCTTGGGGAGATTGGGATCAGTGGCCCCCTGATCAGAGCTGAGAGGGGTACCATCTCCCAGATCTTGGTGGTTCTCAAGCCTTTCCTCGAGGCCACTGAGACGCTTAGCGCTGGAGATGCCCTCCTCAGCCGGGTGATCCCCCTAGTGAGGGAACTGGAAAACCAGATGGAGAAGTTCTAGGGGTTTGATGTTCCTGGCGGGGCCAGCCATGGTCACCAGATGTGCAGGCACTGGTGAGGTGGCTGAAGGAGGGCATCAGGAGATGGCTGAATTCTTTGCAGGCCAGTACGGTCCACTTGATGGCGGGCATGTGTGACCCAAGCGTGAAGGGGAGCATGTGCCCTGGCAGTACCAAACCCCTTGATCACTGGACATAGGTGCTGGTCAACAAAGTCAGGAAAGCCGAAGTGCAGAGGTGAGGGGATGTGGAAGAGGGGGATCCACTTTCCTGTGCCAGCACTCCCAGCACCAGCACCGGTGCCACCACCAGCACCAGACAGTCTCCTTCCTGCCAGCTGCTGCTAATGTGGGCCATGGGCATGGCTTAAACGTTGGGGTCCAAACACAGCAGACCCCAGCCTTGGGCTGGTAGCACTGAGGCATTGGTGGCTACCTATCTCACTCAGTATGTGAAGCCCCTGGACTGCGACCCCTTGGACTATTGGGCAAGTCACAGGCAGATGTGGCAGGATCTGGCCACGGTTGCCCAGCAATGCCTGTCCTGTCCACTGATCAGTGTTCCAAGTGAGAGGGTGTTCAGCATTGCTGGGGATGTTGTGACACCCCACCACACCTGCTTGGTTCCTGCTTTGGTGGAGTAGCTGGTGTTCCTGAAGGTGAACCTCCCACTGCTGGGGTTCCCCAAGATCCACCAGCAGATGAACTGAGTACCACCCTCCTCATGCTGTCTGCACCAATTTCTTTTTTTGAGCTTTTTAAACGCCGAGTAATGTCCCACTTTCAGCTGTTGGGGACACTAACTACATCACCAGCCAGCAGGGGAAGAACATGTCCCTGCTGAGCTCATTCCCCTGCCAGGATAAACTTAGAGGTATGGGATTGGGGCTATGGGGAAAGCCCCAGGTCCTGGGCATGACCACTAAAACCACACCTTGCCAGGGTAGGGAGGCTTGGTGAGACTGCTGGCCGCACAGCAGCCCTGTAAATGCCAGGACCAACAATCCTCTTGTGAAAGGCAGGTAGGAGGCATCATAACCTCTAGCTAATGCGCGCATGCACAAATCCTGGCTGGCGAATGCCCAGACCTGTCACGTCTTTGACAGGCCTGATGCTTGCTGGTTGCAGTGCAGTTGTGAGGTTCCTGGTGAGCTCAGCTTAGCTGCTTGGGATGCCAGCTTTAAGGTTGAAAACCTCTTTGTCAGGCTGAGGAAGTACCTTCAGTTGATCCTGGATGGAAGGAACAGTAAAGAAGCCAGAGGCTGGCCTGGCCCGCAAGGGGGCACAGGGGGATGTAGCAGTGCAGGTAAAAGTGCAGAGGTGCCTGGGGTGTCAGATGTCCAGCAGGTCGCAGTGTGCCAGAACTCCACTGTATATATTGAGTCCATGAGTTTCTGTACCTACTACATAGGAGGCTGATGAAGTGCAGTTCATAGGCCCAGCTCTGAAAAGTGGTTTGCATTGTAATTTGTTCCCTCTCAGAATCAGGCCTGAGAGCCTGGAGGCAGAGTGTTTTTTGGTGAGAACTGTGCCCCCACACGTAGTTGGATTTTGTTGTCTTTGATAGATTCTGGTGTGCAGTTTGTGGGCGTACTGGAGATAGTTGGCAGGTTTTGTGTTTTGAGCTCTAGGAAATTGGCTTCAGTTCTGGTGATGAGGCTAGGTGCTTGTTTCAATGTACAAACCACTTTTCAGAGCTGGGCCTATGAACTGTACAGGCCTAACAAACACATTTTTGCAGTAGAACTTTGTTTTCTCCACTCTCACACATCAGTAGCTAGGTAGCTGTTAGCAGTAGCTGCACATCATTCCTCTTCTCATAATACTATAATTCTTATCTTGTGATCTCCCTGTCTGATATCTGCTTACCACTGGTCTTATACTGAAAGCTCTGTGGGGCACTGACTGTCTTTTTGTTGTATGTTTGTCAAAGGAGTCTGATCGAAGATGAAGGCATGTATTCTTTGGTTTCATCCAAATCTTTTTCACACTAGTACCACTTTCCAGCATAAGTGGCACTAGAAAATATTATTTGCAGGGAGGGGAGGGTGGGCAGTGCAAAGCCACAGGGTTGTTCCAGGGCTGGCATGCACTAGCACTGCACATGTGGTGGTGGAGGAGCATGTGGCGGGGCACTGTCTCTGGCCCAGTTTGCGGGGGCTAAGCTGCATTAGCCCCCGCCTTCTGCCGCCTATGCTTTGCAGTGAGAAAGTTTCCTCCAACACATCCCTATATAACTAGGGACCAACTAAATTAAATATATTGTGGTTTTCATGGAAGCTGCAAATGTGGTAGGTCCTCATGAAAAATCCCTGTCCCCATGAAAAAATTGTAGGGACTGTAAAAAAAAGTAGGAAAACAGAGTGAGTCAACATGGGGGGAAAAAGGCAGCTGCAAACAGAAAAGGACAGGAAACTCTGGTTTCCTGGTGCATGGGCAGAGGGATGAGGAGGGAAGATTAGCTGAGGGGCTCTGGAAGTCCACACCTCCCCGTAGTTTTACACATGACCACCTATCAATCTCCAAGGTGAGGCAGGATTTCCAGGGCCCCTCAGCCAATCAGAGGTGTGAAGAATTCTGCTGCGCTCTATGACAAAAATGGCACCAGACATCATGCCGGGAGTACAAAAGATGGAGGCAGCCTCCATGAATTAGGCAGGTCCCTATATATAACACTTCTATGTGTGGAGAAAAGAAAATAAAGAAAGAAAAAAAATCACTAGTTAAAAGTCAGTCACTTCTTGTTAAGTTGAAAGCCATGGTGTTCCCTAGCCTGCCTAGTGGTTCTGTGCAAGTTATGAAGTTTTCATAAATTAAGATGTTTCCTTTTAATTGCACATACTCAGTACCTTATAAGACCAGAAGGTGCTGGACGGTTTAAACTTGTGACCCACAGTGATGTGTGACCTAATTTTCAACTTTGACCATGCCCAGTTTGGTTTAGATTATATAACTACTGTTTGGTGCTAAAAAGGTGACTGTCACCTCTCTGAGGTGAGTAAGAATTTGATTGTTTGAGAGCTGAGTGATAATGATTGGATAGGATCAATGATTGATGTGACCCCCACGTGAGTGACTGGCTTATAAAAGTGGTGTGATTTTGGGGGTATAAGAAAGTTTATACCAAGGTCCGTTGTTCGAATAAGGCTAGAGTGGTGTTTCAATGGGTTCAACTGCTGTCGGTTGTTGTTGAGTGACTGAAAAAACAGTCTGTGTATTTTTGACTGACTGGGTGACAGGGATTGCTTGTTGCAGCTGAGTTTTGAGTTGATGCTAGAAGCTCTTCAAGTTCACAGCTGAGCACCTTAAGAGATACCTCAGTTGAGGAATGATTGAGAGGGAACCAGGGCTCTTCCAAAGGATCTGTCAGTAGGGCATGGTAACATATCAACCAATCTTTGGTCGAGAAAGTCAAGTACCCAAGTAGAGGGGAAAGACTCCTGAAGGAAGTAGGAGTGTGAAGCGGGGGTTTCTCTCTCCTATTTAGTGAGTTTGTTGTTTAATTAATTATGCCTGCGATGCTGTTGAAGGTGAGAGAGAGAGGATGAATTGATTTCTATCCCTCTCATTTGTTCCTTGTTGGCATATGTATCCATCTGGTTAATTCTTGTTGGTTGATATAATATAGTCTTGCTATTTAGCTTTAATTGGATTCTGTGCTTATTACTAATTACATATTCACTAGGATAAAGCAAGCTGTAGGTTTGGACTAGTGAGAGCAGGACTGCCACCCTTTTCACTGTGACAGAGATTGAAGAGGATTAACAACCCTTATTTACCTAATTAAGATTTCCGTTTCTAACACCCTTCCACACTTTGGGCTAAATGCTACTTCATTGCTAAAACACAAAAGTTTGCATAGTTTGTAGTCATTTAAGTTACTCTACAACTTTCTATTTCACCCCAAATTATGTCCTAAATTGTGCTAATATAGCTAAATTCCTTAAACTGCTATATTTGCACCCCATATGACTAAGTTTGTCCTGCTGATGGACAAACTGTTTGATCACCCCATAAGTGATCCTGTACTATTCCAGAGACACCTAACTCTTGTGTATGCTCTGTCACCATTCAACAGCTACATGTATCATTTATTCCCCACTTTAACTTTGCTTTTAGAAGTGATAAATCATGAACGCGCCTTGGCTTTTATGGAACATAATGTAATTCATGGAGAGGCTGCCACCAAGAACCATGATTTCTTGTTCCAGAAGCTTAGCTTGTTTTCTATTAGTGGAAATTCAGGACCACGTGTTGACACCTGGAAAGATAAGATCCTCCATGGTGCTAAGGGCTAGAATCCCTTGGATTCAAACCTGGACCTTCCATGCCTACAAAGAGAACCCATACCCACAAGCATACACATATACCACAGCACCACTAAACAGTAGGCCCTCCCATGAGGTTCCCAATGGGAAATTAGGTGACCTGGGTAGGACAATAAGAGCCACAGGCCCCTAATGTGAGCACTATAAAACAAGCTCACTTTCTGTAGGACTTTGTCTGAGCAACAGTACTATTGGGTGCTCCTATGTTGGATCCAGAGGCTTGATCCTGATTACCCTTGCTCCAGTCTTGAACCTCTTGGCCTTAATCCACTGTTGCCATAAACATAATCTCATCTTGACTCTCAGCTTCATGCCCTGTCAATCAGACTGATACCCAGGTTTAACCTCAGATACTTGCCTTCTGGTAATTCCCTGACTCTGCTCCTAATGTCCTGCTTGTTGTGCCTGGTTTCATGTTTACTGGATTCATCCTTTTTCCTGGTTCTTGCCTGTTGACCACTTGTTCGAGATTCCGCCCTTAATCTCTGGACTTCATACTGCCCTCCTGGCTCCTGGCTTAGTTAAGCAACTGTTCATAACCCAGGGCTCTACAACTATACCTGCCTGATCTGGACTCCTTAGCTAGGGGCTCCAGTCTGGATCCTTGTCTCTTTTTCCTGATTCTGTGGGATGTGACTCTCTATGGTCAAGCCCTGACTACTTATGTCCCAGTGCCAAGGAACTTACTTCCCACTACTCCTATGCCTGATACTGGACACATCTACACAAGCCACTAGAAGCACAGTTGACTAATTCTACTCATTAGCATGGCAGGAAGAAAAATGTGTTAATGTGTTAATGCACAGTAGAATTAGTCTACTGTGCATTAGCATCCACCAAAATGTGTGCAGTAGTGCCAGTTACTGCATATTTAGTTAGTACCTGTTGTTCCAGGTATTAAACTAAACACACAGTAACCACTGCACATTAATGCCCATGTAGACATGCTCACTGAGTATTGAACAAGGCAGCTCCACCCTTGAAGCCTTTATAATACAAAAGGGCAGGGACTGGGGAAAGAAATACAGGCAAATTGGCAAGTGGGGCAATGTTGCAATGGTTGAGCAAGCCGGGGTCAATGCACAGAAAAAAAATGAACACAAACCTAATCCAAAAAGAGTCCTTGTTCAATATAATATCCACAGACCTCCTCATTGACTGTCATGGAGAGTCTGTCTTTGGATTTAGGGTCTGATGTCTTTCCCCTATATCAGGGGTGGGCAAAATGGTGGATCTGGTCAGTGGCCTGACTCTATTTCCCAGTAGCCACTGCCCATATTGCTGCAGCTGGTTTCTTGGAGATCCCAGCAGCAGTGGGGTGGGACAGCACAGGCCAGGATTTTCATGGACACTGGCTCCAGCAGCACTGTCAGGGTGTGCAGCTGAGCAAGGAGCTACTCCCGAGCTGGAGCTGGGATCTTATAGCGGTGACAGCATGGTCCAGAGCTGGGGCAGAACTACAATCCACTGCCTGCATGCACCTGCCCAGGGAGTGTGGGCAACAGATTGCAGTTCTACGTTGGCTCAGGACCACACTGCCACTGCCCAGCTGCACACTCTGCCAGCACTGCTGGGGTTGGTCTTCCCTGGGTCATCAGACAATTAGCCCTGGCCCCCACCTGTAGGTGGCTCCACAGGCTACCTGACTTCTTAATGTGGCAGGCACCCTAAGTGCCCTGTCACACTCCTTCATGTCTTATGGACACATAAACTGTCTTTCTGTTTCTTCTCAAGGAAGATGCCATTTCTACACAGGACAAACAGCAGAAGTTCCCCATTTCTTCCCTTGATTTTAAACAGCTGCACCTAACAACTCCCAATTAATTTTCATATTTCATCTCCAAGGAAGCCTCTTCCCTTTGTAAGTGCTGTCAGCAGATGGTTTGATCTCTGGTGGCCAGAATATGAAATTTCTGTCCCAGAATAAATGCTAATGCTTCAATAGTTTCAGTTAGACGAATCAGGACAAAGGGCAATATCCAAAATATTATTTTAGTCATCATCACTCCAACTTTGCTGTGCCTAAAATTTAATTATAATCTTCCAAGAGGGTGGGCCCAAGAGACAGGGGTTACATGCCTAAGTTGACTTGGGCACTGGTGGAAGGCAGTCCTGGTGTCCAACTGGTCAGGACAGAGGTGTCTAATTTTATACAATAGGAAACCCTGAACAATGATGTGTGTCTGAACTCCTGGCCCTATTCTTCTCTTGGGCACTTGAATCCATGAGGTGAACTAAGGACCTATTTAAAAAAGCAACAAAGTTGAGGCAGCACTTTACCTCATCTTAAAATATCCATCCAAGGATATTTGAACCTGAATGGAGTGGCAGAAACCCTTGAAACAGGGATTCACAACAGACAACCTAAATGCCAGGCATGTAGATCAGAAGAGGAAGAGGAATGTCTGAAGTTCCACCTCTCCCAGGCTAGGCAACTGCTACAGAATTCCCTGTCATCTAATGGAAGAGGTTCAGGCCAGCTTTTTTTCCAGTAACCTACAACATTCCTCCAAGATTAACCTTACATAATCACAAACTTAACAAAACCTAAATGATGGAATTAAATTATTTTAGGTGCCTTATTTGTCTTGTAGCCATCCTAGCAATGCATCTAGACTAAATCCTAGGGGACCAAAGTAAAGAAAAGAAATGGGGGAAAAAACAACTTTCTAACCGATTCTAACTGTCAAAAGAGCAGGATAATCAAACAGTTTATCATACTTTTGCCATTCAGTAGCAGCTAACTAGTATTGTTACAGGATCATGCAGTTATAATGGCTATGGCAAAACAGCTGATATGTGCTCCAAAGCATTAGTTCTCCGTTCTCCTTTAAAGTAGCTAACATGTACATTTGTACATACCTTATGTCAGAGATTATTTATTGACAAAGGAGTATTTAGCTCTTAAATGCCAAAATACCACTTTCATGAATGATCAATGAAGCCTTACAAATATGGACACCTGAGTATGTGAATATATACCATAAATGGCCTGCCAAGTCATTCAAAGGAGTCAGCATCAGGGGATAGCATGAGCAAAGGAGTCAGCATTAGGAGCCAGGGGAATACTTGGTCCACATTTCCCATCCCTAAAAAAAGATTTTTGAAATGCAGTAATAAATGAGTCAGTGAAATAACCCCTTTTTACAAATCAGTCTCCTCAAGGCTCCTTGCTCTTCCTTGTTCCTCAGGCTGCAGATCTACAGGTTGAGCATGGGAACCACAGGGGTGTAGAAGACTGAAGGTATTTTGTCTGTATCCAAGAAATAGCTGGAGCTTTGTCAGAAATATGAAAAAAATCAGAGTCTCATGGAAAACAGTGACAGCCATCAGATGGGAGGCACAGGTGGAGAAAGTTTTGTGTCGACCCTCAGTAGAGTTGATGTGCAAAAATGGTACACACGATGTACATAGAATCACAGAATCTTAGAAAATTAGGGTTGGAAGGGACTTCAGGAATTCATCTAGTGCAATCCCCTGCACAAAGCAGGACTCCCTCTAAGTGGATAATCCTAGCCAAGGCTCTGTCTAGGCATGTCTTAAAATCTCCCAAGGATGGAGAGTCCACAACCTATGAACCATTTTTGGATGGGCCCCAGCCCATGAGCCATTTTTGTTGTCCTCTGCTGGACTCTCTCCAATTTCTCCACATGCTTTCTGTAGTGGGGGACCCAAAACAGGACACAGTACTCCAGATCTGGCCTTACTAGTGCCAAACAGAGGGAAAGAATCACTTCCCTCAATCTGCTTGCAATGCTCCTAGTAATGTAGCCACATCGGCCATTAGCCTTCTTGGCAGCAAGGGCATACTGTTGGCTCATATTTAGCTTATTCTCCACTCTAATCCCCAGGTCCTTTTCCGCAGAGCTGGTATTTAGCCATTCAGTCCCCAGGCTGTAGCGGTGCATGAGATTCTTCCATCCTAAGTACAAGATTTTGTACTTCTCCTTATTGAACCTCATGAGATTTTTTTTCATCAAATCCTCCTGTTTCTTTACATCATTCTGAATCCTAGCCAGTGGTGATGTGTAGGGAGTGCATGGGGGCGCATGTGCACCCCCTGAGAGCGCCGGTGCACCCTTAGGAAGCTTGCGGATGACACCAAGCTGGGGGGATTAGTAAGTACACTGGAATGTAGAGCTAGGATCATGGGCGACTGGTGCCACCTTTGTCAGGGGGGGCACATGCCCCTCCAGTGATCAGTCAGCAACTGGGAGGGGGGCCCATGGCCAATCTCACTAACCAGGGAGGGGGGGGTGTCCCTCCACAGCAAAACTTACCATTGAGCAGCCATGTCTGCCCCTCTGAAAGCACTGATGCACCCCCTGACTGACTGTGCTCCCCACTTAGGCAATGGGTAGGAGGGCAGGTAGGAGCACCAGTCCCCCCTGGTGAGTGCCAGCCAGGGAGTGGGACTACCAGATATAGGCTGTGGCCACTTCCAGAAGTGCCACGGTGACTTCCAGGAGCACTTTGGCTATTTTCAAGAGTAGCATAGCAACTCATCAGTAAGTTTTGCTGTGGAGGCCCTGCCCCCAGTTGGAGAGATTAGCTGTGGGGGGGGTCAGGGGACCCCCCTCCCTCGGGTTCGTGAGTTTGGCCATGGGACCCACCCACCCCCGACTAAGGTGGCACCAGTTGCCCATGATCCTAGCTGTACCCTCCAGCATATCTACTAATCCCTGCAGCGTGGTGTCATCCACAAATTTCCTGAGAGTGCACATTTTCCCATCTTCCAGGTCATTGGTGAAGATTTTGAACAAAACCAGCCCCAGGACTTATCCCTGGGGCACTCCACTTGATACCACCTGCCATCTAGGCATTGAGCCATCGACTACTGCCCTGATTCCAACGAAGAAGCTAGTTTTCTATCCACCTTACAGTCCACTCATCCAACCTATACTTCCTTAGTTTGCTTGCAAGAATGTTGTTGAAGACCATATCCAAAACCTTGCTAAAGTCAAGGTATATCACATCCACTGGTTTCCCTGCATCCACAGATCCAGTCATCTCATCATAAAAGGAAGTCCTGTTGGTTAGGCATGAGTTGGCCTTGGTGAATTCATGCTAACTGTTCCTAATCACCTTCTCCACCTTCAAGTGTTTCATAATGGATTCTTTGAAGACCTTCTTTGAAGATTTTTCCTTCACTGAGGAGAGAGGCTGACCAGTTTGTGGTTCCCTGGATCATCCTTCTACCCTTTCTTAGAGATGGGCACTATATTTGCCCTTTTTCAGTCATCTGGGACCTTAACCAGTAACCATGCATTTTCAAAGATGTGGCTCTGAAATCACATTGGTCAACTCCCTCAGTATCACTGGGTGCATCTTGGCTGGCCCCTTAGACTTGTACACATCTGGCTTTTCTAAATAGCTCCTAAACTGCTCTTTTGAAACTTTTGGCTGCTCACCTTCTCCCCAAACTGTGATGCAAGGTGCAGTAGTCTGGGAAATGACCTTGCCTGTGAAAATGGAGGTGAAAAAAGCATTGAGAACTTCAGCCTTTTCTGCATCCTCTGTCACTAGGTCGCGTGTCCCATTTATTAAAGGCCTCACACTTTCCCTGATCCTCCCCTCGTTGCTGACATACTTGTAGAAAACTTTATATGAATAGTAAATTCATGACCCTTGATAGCTGAAACTCCAGTTGTGCTTTGGTCTTCCTGGCTTCATCGCTGTATGCCTGACCAACACTCTTATACTCCTCCTTAGTTGTTTGTCCAAGTTTCCACTTCTTATATGCTTCTTTTCTTATGTTTTAGCCTACTGAAGAGTTCCCTGCTGAGCCAAGCTGGTCTTATGCCATACTTGCTAGTCTTTCTGCACATTGGGATGCCCCCAGTAGCTGCAATCTCTATACAGAACAAATAATTAAGGTCCATATTTTCCCCAGTTGTAAAGAGCTCCACCCATTCTTATAGTCAGTTTGGGAGTTAGGCATGTCAGAAGGGTGATCCAAAGTGTCTAGGCCATCAGCATGGAGCCATCCATATAATTAAGAATTAGGAAGCCAACAGGGGTGTGTGGATTATCACACTTTTTCAGAGTTTAGGACCCAAGCTTAAGGCTGTAATGTCCATGTTCCATCATCTCTGGGTATGAGTAAGCTCATAACTGACTTATGGTTAGCAGCACTGAGTTTAGTACAAAGTCCAGTGCCTAACGTTATTCTACTCAGAAAAAAAACACAGCCTGTGGTTCTATGTCCATCTACCTTTTGCATAAAAGCCTTGCTTGCAATATGTACTGTGAGAGTTGAATCTCTGATTTGTTGAGAAGATTCCAACCCACATCACCCTCTTCTTGGAAAAAGTAACCCAACCACAAGCCTATGGAAGAATTTTGGTGTGGCACTCTAGCCATTCCTATTGAAGATGGACCATTGTGTGGCCATGACAGCAACAGTGAGAGGAACCCAAGTGTAACCCCTCCCAGGCTTCCATTAATGTTACTTTTATTTTGTATTACATGTGCCCTTTTGACCAGTTGACAGTAGGAAGTGTTTATGTCCTCTTAGGACTGATTTGAGTATAAATGCAAAAAAGATATATTTTTCATCTGTGCTTACTTGTACCTAGACTGACTTGGCCATTTTTCTTTTTTTTCAGTAGGTAGTAGTGATTACCTTGTGGACTGAAGGGGTGCGAATTGTGTCCAAGCTATCTAACAGTGACATAATTGCTTGGTGACTTTTCCTCTCACTTCTAAGCTAAACATCACAGGCCTGTCTCTGTTCTAAAGCTTACCCACAGAGGGTCATTTGGCAGGGGGTAAGTGATCAGCTCTGGTCCTATTCTAATCTTGCAGTCTGCTGACATCACATGTAAAGGTCTGTTTAATGGCAGTGCAGAAGGCTCAAAGGAATATGCCTCTCCTATTTTAGAGTCTTTCCTTCCTCCCTTTCTTCCATGAAAGCACTGTGGCTGTTTTCTTCCTCATACCTAAATGAATGTCAGCCCAGGTACAAGATGGCAGTCCAGACACAAGATAATAGCTTATATTTATCCATCCAATTTTGAGTTACAGTTCCTAAGGTTCTGGATTTTTCCTACTAAACTTATTTAGACTGTAGTATGCCTTAAACTGCTTAATGATGATAAAGGGCACATCTACCTGAGACTTTTACTGTGCAGCTGCCTAATTAACTCTGCAGTAAACTTCTTGGTGTCTACACATAAAGTTCTATTAGGACAGAGTAAACTAATTTACTTTGCCACAAGATAGTACTTGTATATACAAGCACTATCCTGAGATGGAGTTATTTACTCCACAGTGGGTGCATTTACATGAGACGCTTACTGAGCAATAGCCTAATAACACTGTGCAGTGGTGTGCTGGGCAAAACCTATGCTAATACACTACTGTGCAGTGTTATTAGGCTATTGTGCAGTAAGTGTCACTAAAAACCCATGCATTGGTGCTACAGTGCAGTGGCGCGAGTTATTCCACATTGATTTAGTACTTGGTTATCCAGGTACCAAACTTAATGTGCAGTAACTATGGCTCTAGGTGGAGGGAGAAAAAATGTATGCACACTCAGCCTCCCTGCAAATGGGGCACAGGATGGAGCTGTGAGTGGTTTGTCTGGGGGGCACCTGGCACGAGGAGGGGGTTGCAGTTTCCGCCACTATGGGCACCCTGGGAGGGCATGGGGGACATGTGCTGAGGCAGGTGGTCTCTTTCCGGTGGGGCCCTAGGCCAGGCTTTGCTTGAGGTGGGTGGCAGCAGTGCTGGGCGGGGAGGTTGGGGGGCCTAGAGTGAATTTTGGGGTGGCTGCAGCCCCCTTAGAGCACCCCTCCCAGCACCACTGCTGCCCACCCTGAGTGCAGCTCAGGCCAGACCCCCATCAGAAAGAGCCTGCCTGCTCCAGCTGCAGCCCACAGCAGCAGCCCACCTCCCCCTACACAGATCTGGGGGCACATACCTCCCATGCCCTCCTGGGGTGTGCGCAGTTGCAGGAGCCACCATCTCCTCCCTGCACTGAGCGCCCCATGAACAAACAACTTGCGGCTCCATTTTGCTCCCCAGCCTCAGCCCACCCCCAATCCCTCTGCGCCTCTGCTTCAGCTGCCAGAAGCCTGCAGCCAGGCTACCTTGCAGACTTACTGCTTCCCTGTGTTGGTGGTGGCTAAGCCCCATTAGCCTCCCCCTTCCACCACCTATGACTACAGCACATTAAAGAATGTGTAGATGTGGCCAGTAGCACACATATAGATGTTGACACGGCTGGCTGGGACACAAGAGTGCTTTAGTGCAGGGGATGCCTGTCAGCTAGCCCTGCATTGGAGCATCCTTGTGC
Organism: Alligator sinensis; assembly: GCF_000455745.1. Lineage (NCBI taxonomy): Eukaryota > Metazoa > Chordata > Crocodylia > Alligatoridae > Alligator > Alligator sinensis. The sequence goes on along the minus strand of NW_005842683.1, from coordinate 849,112 downwards.
CTCAGCCATCCCCTCCATAGCACATTGAGCTGACTCAAAGCAGCCCAAGGCTAGCAGGCTCACCCCCTGGGCCCGCTGCCAGCTGGGGTTACTCCGACCTGGCTCAACGTGCTGCAGGCCTGGTCACATACTTAAACATGATGTCTGGGAGCTATATACTCTGGCATGATGTGCAGCAGAATTTATTGCTGTGTGCTAATTGCACATGTAGATATGCCCATAGTGTAGCAATTGCTTGTATCTGTTTGACCAGAGCTTGTGTGTGATAAGAAACAAGGTAAATGAGCACAAGAGAGAATGTCAGCCCTGAGACAGAAGGTGCATAAAAAAATGTCAAAAGAAGTAATCTGTAGGTCATATAGAGTTCTTTTAGTGGTTTTATACCAGTTAGACCTCGTTTAGGGTAAGGGACAGTTTAAATAATGGATAAAAATAGGCATTTCTATCTAAGTAGCAAGGAATCCATTTTTATTCTATTAAAAAGTTTGTATTAATATTAATTGGGATATAACCTATTAGGTACATTTCCATATGCACTAGCCTTATTTAGGTATTGTTTTTTTATGTTGGGCCAGGGTACTGAACATAAAAATTCAGGACCTTTTTGAATTTTGCTCTTCAGCCTACCATTCCAGTTCTTCCTGAATTGTGCTCCATCAGGTGAACAAAAGTTAGCACTTCTTAAAATCTAGGGAAGAAGCCATATTCTCTAACTAGCTGGCCATCATTTTAAGTTTTTGAAAATTTAAGATTAATTTATTCCAAATATTTTAAGCCTATTATCTCTTCAGGTATTTTTTTTTTCATTTGTAATCATTTGCTTGATATGCCTTTTCTATAATAATCAGTCTTTTATATATTATCTCTATTTCACTGTTAAACATGCTACTAACATTTACTTACATTTATTTTATTTTGTATTTCATTTTGATGGTAAAAGCTCTTCAAGCATATCATGATTCACAGAATACTTCTGGGGTCAAAACTTCTGACCTGAGGAAAACTCTCATAATTTTGGAGGAAAATAGCTTTCTTCTGGTCATTAATCAGGGACAAAAAGGAATGGAACAAGTTTCCTAATGATCAACTTGTTTCTCATATTTGAGAATGGAAACAATATTTGAGAGACAACCCCTGCTTTTTAATACCAAAAGACTTTTATTATGACAAAGGCTAAATTTGGATTATATAGAGAGCTTCTCAACTTGCTTCTCTTATTTTTTCAGGATTTTATGCTTTCCCAATTATTTTTATCATCACCCTCCATTTTAGCTTATTTTTATTGCACCAATTTTCTTTTAATTCACTATGCTTTTTGCTGTTTTGTATAACATTGATGCGTAGCTGTACCTAACCTCTATAAAATCCATGCTCATCTATTATGCTTCTCCATAACAAATGGGGAAATGAGAATTTGAAAGAAGACGTGCCTCTGCCAGTGCTGGATTACCACATGCTGAGGCCCTAAAATATGCCCATTTTAAGAGACCCCATATGATAAAAATAATCCATTAAATCCACAAAAATGCATTTTCATGAAATTTTAAGATGAATTATTATTGTTTCTGAACAAATTTATGAACTCAATCTTCATAATAACCTTGCAACCATCTATGTGCATATTTTCCAAAAGGAAAACAAAGAGAACCTTCTCCTTTTAGATTGTGAGGTCCCAATCTGTAGCCTAAATAGCTTCCGACTAAATCTGGCAGTGGCCTCTGCCAAGTAACACAACAGAATACATCTGTTATGGGGAAACATAATATTATTGTTAGTGCCTTTCCTTCATGGGATCAAAAAAAATTTCCACACCAGTTCTAACATCAGCAGAATCAAGTCTTCCCTCAGAATTACAGAACAGAAAAAGTTGAGATGACCTATAAGTGTGTCTGTTTTTTTTATAACATATTAGATCTATTTCAATACCCATCATTCCAGTTTCTATGTATACACAGTAGGCATTTATATCTCTATGCATGTATATCCACTGGGAACAACTGGCCTGTGGCACTGACCATTCATTATCACTGGCCATCATGTTACCTGCATGGAGATGCATGTTTAAATTCCATCTTGTGGAAAGAGAGAGAACAGCATCTAAATCTCATTCTGTGCCCTAACCATTAGGCTTTCATCTAAAAGGAGAAGGTTCTCTTTGTTTTCCATTGGGAAAACATGCACCTGGGCATCTTATCCTGCCAGGAGTGAAAGTTGACTCTACAATTTGAGCTAGTATCAAAAGTATCACTTACACATATATGTTAGTGCCACTTAAGCATATGCAGGTGAGCTAGAATTTGTCTCATTATATTTACATACATGAATTCATATGTATGAACTGTGAGCAATCTGCCTGTGTATCTAGATCTATCACAACACAATATCATTGGACTATGGTAACACTTTGTCCATGTTGCCCTTACCTATAAAGATTTTTTTTTTTTAAATAGATTACTCAGTGAAAAAACACCTTTTTATTGATTGCTCTCCATAGGGCACCTTTCACTTCCTTATTCCTAAGGCTGTAGATCAGGGGGTTCAACATGGGGATAACTACGGTATAGAAGAGTGATGCTATTTTGTCCGTATCCAAAGAATAGCTGGAGCTTGGTCGAAAATAGGTGAAGATCAGAGTCCCATGGAAAATAGTGACTGCAAGCATGTGGGAGGCACAGGTAGAGAATGTTTTGCGTCTCCCTTCAGCAGAACGGATCCGCAAAATGGTACGCACAATGTACACATAGGAAACTAGAATGGTCAGGATGGTGACTGCTTCAATACTGCCAAAGAAAGTGAACAGCATGAGCTCAGTGAGGTGAGTTTCAGAGCATGAGATGGTTAGGAGAGGAGGGATATCACAGAAGAAGTGGTTGAGTATATTAGACCCACAGAATGACAACCGGAAAGTAAAATACGTGTGAATCAAGGAATCCAGAATGCCCAAGAAATATGACCCCACTACTAATTGGATACAGACTTTCTTGGACATAACAACTTTGTACAGCAGCGGGTTACATATTGCCACATAACGGTCATAGGCCATGGCAGCTAACAGAAAGCACTCAGTATCACACAATGCTGCAAAGAAGTATAATTGCAAAACACAACCACTATAAGATATGGCTTTGTTCTCTGCTAGGAAATCCATTAACATCTTAGGTGCTATGACAGTGGAATAACAAATATCTACAAAGGATAAATTACTGAGCAGAAAGTACATAGGGCTATGAAGCCTAGAATCAATTTGAATTAACAGGATCATGCCGATATTGGTCACCAGGGTGATAATATAGACTGCCAGGAATGTTATAAAGAGGACAACCTGCAGTTCTTGACAATCTGTGAATCCCAAGAAGATGAACTCAGTTGCCTGGCTGTCATTTTTCCCTTCCATTTCTTCAGTCTGTCTCTCCTCCAGTGTTGAGCTCAGACAGGAAAGAAACTGTGGATCTTAGTTGATGTGCATGGGTGATGTGCTGAAATAATTTCCGATTATGATAATTTCTGCTGATGTGCAGAAATAATTTCATGACAGAAATTATTTCTGGCTCATCTGTAAATAAAGGAGAAATTGAATAAACAAAGACCACATTTACCTATTCAACTCACACTTCTGCTCAAGAAAAAATGCACCTCTTTGGACTAAATCCATCTTAAAAACATAATTTGAATATTTGAGTACTAAGAAATCCCAGTAATGGTCAGGAAAGTTGTTGGAGGGTGGGAGGTCTTCCTATATTAGTCACTTGGAGAAAGATACTGGTTAGATTCTGATAAATTATTCTGGTATGGTAGGACAATGCTAGCTTATTGGAAACAAATACATTGCATGTAATTAATAGAATGATGAACAGAGTTAGACCTACAGACCTGGTTAATTTCTGAGGTGCATATCTCAAAATATAAATATATGAAATGAAGAGTGGACAGATGATATTCTGCCTCATATATGGGCAACAGTGTTCCAAAGGAACAGCAACAGATGCAGAATTATGGGTAAATGCCAGCAATGGCTGTGATATTAAATCCACATGAAGGAGCATATTCAAAGGTCAAAGGTAAACACTTAGTTAGGGGGCACCATTCTGCTTTTCTTTGTACAATGCATTCTGTAGCATAGAATGTGTGGGGTTTCCAGAAGAAGCGAACTGTGTTGAACTTAAAACGCAATCGGAGCTGTTTGGATATGGTGGGATATAACTCTAACAAAGAAATAAATAAAATCCAGAGCCACCTTTCCACTTAATTTTAGATGCATCTTCTTATCAGATTCATCCTGTTTGCAGTCTATATTGAGGCACAGCTCCAAACAGTCTTCAGGAAAAAAAATATACAGAGTACATTGAGAGCCTCAATACAAGCATCAAATCCCCCACATATATAACATGTTGTAGCTGACTGATTTTAACCACAATATCCAGATAAACACTAGCTGAGGATCCAACCCATTGCTCTATTTGAATCAATCCATTGTGAATGAACAGGCGTCCAGAACCAAATATAAATCAAACATTTAGCTGACCCTGGCAAGTACAATTTATTTAAGCTTCATCCAAGAGTCTGGAACCTTGCTATTTCCATGTGCAAAACACCCTCCCACTCTAGGAACTGCTGATTTGGTGACTGTAGGTGTTCTTATACCTGGTCTCATTACATTTGCAAACTGGAAGCATCTCTGGGGACAGTAGAAGTAATTAAGAAGTGCCTGCTAACTCGGGGGAGATGATGTTTTCTGTTTTTCTCTGTTCCTGTGCTTTTGACTAATAGAAGCTTTGAAGCTCATCTATACAAATGTAAAGTTTCATCCAGTCCCAAACCATTACAAGTAGGCAAATTTGCTCTCATTTTCACTATTTTTCTTACTTGAACACTGATGAATATGCATTCAGCAACTGCTAGCCAGAGTTGAGGTGGAATGTCTTCAAGGCCTATCAGCTTTCTTGCACAACCAGATACAGTAATTTCAAACAACAATTGTTAGAAAGCAATAATGAGGATAGAGGAATGTTTCTGTAAAAAAATAATAATACCCAAAGAACCTTGTCTGCCTCTAAAATATAGGAATTTTCAGGAGTCACTGTCCCCCCAGACTCCCAGGATCTCCATCTAACTGTATGAAGGTCATTCAACTTTGCTGCTTCTTGATGCTCCAAAAGTGTTTTCCTTTCCCATAAATGCTTAACAATATGGGTTTTTATTGACTTCTGCTAATGATTATTAGTGTGTAATAGTAAGGGCTTTGCTTAATGCTCATAGCAAGAGTTTTGTATACTGACTCCATAGTAGGCTGGTATTATAGCACGTAGCTTTTTGCTGTGTGAGAGTGACCGAACCATGAACCTAGATAGTAGAATGTTGTAATACAGTGGAATGTGGTAAACACCAGGTGTGTTGGATCACGACTCATCCCCGAATTCTTAGCTTGAGATAACCGAATCCCTAGCTCGAGATAACGTTATTTACTCCAGTCTATATAAGCTGCACATTCTTATGTTACGGGAGTTCCTCACACTCTGCCGAGAATCCTGACTTGCACAGAGCCTGGTGCAGGCTATCACATCCCTGGGATTGAGACACTCCAGGGCCAGGGGAACTATGCAGAGTAGCGGCTGCTGCCTAGAGCTGATGTGAAGTGATCATCGTCTCTGCTCTACCTTATTGCCTGCCTCTGCGAGTATCCTTAAATAAAGCTTTGCAAGAGTGAGAACAATCATGAGTACGTCCTTTGTTCAAGCGGGGGGAATCTTCTGAACCCACTAGTTCATTCTAAGACAAATGTCAGTATCTAGAGAAAGTTATCTGTAACAAACTATGGTTAGATAACGTTAAGGACATAAGGCATTTTTATAGCACGTGGATAAATCATCATTTACTTCTTTACTACTATAACTGGGAAGTCATGGACATATCTTGACATTCACTACAATATAGTGTACATATAGGCATATCTAAGATTTATTAAAGTGCGGGAGGTGTGTGGCATGGTATCCCTTAGACCATGGTAAGAATGGGAGTAAGAGATGGCTAGATACCAGGAAGCTAGCAGAAAGAAGGCACAAGTAAACAAACAGCAATCTACAGGCTGGCAGAGTTCTAGCCTGCAAGAGCTACTTGCAAACAGTCAGGAAACTATAAGTCAGAGGCAGCCACAGAGCCTGCCTGATTTGAGGGCATGCGTGTATGTGGGTGTGGGGTGGGTCTGGGGACTGTATGGGTGTGGGGATTGCGGGTGGGGTGTTATGTGCATGTGGGAACTGTGTGGGTGACTCTAATTGTTGCCTTTGGAAGCAACCGGTTATAGCTTCCCGTCTGTCACCAACCATTTTAGGCTAGATGAGTCCCCAGTTTGATCAGTCATCCAGATACCGATGGCACTGCACTTTCTCCATCCTTCAGGAGGATCTATCCATATAAGTCATCCAAACTGTATTGGAATCATTTGATGACACGCACATTCCCATCCTGTGCCCAAGGCCCTGTGACTTGGAGAATAACCACTACAAATGGTATTCATTTTTGTATTTATTATGTTGTGGGGATCCATGGAGTATAGGATCAAGCTCATGTACATGACCACTAGGGTGGCCATCACAGAAGACAGTTGGGTTGTCCTCTGTCTTCTATTGATACAAAACTGGATGCCTTTATGTCCTCTGTTTTTCTCTTGAAGAGAAAAATAGAGGACATAAAGGTGTTGGGTTTCATATTAATAGAGGACAGAGGACAGAGTAGCACAAAACTGGAATATTCTGTATGATGGCCACCCTAATGACCACTGAGGGTGACATTTGATTAGGTAATGCATAATGCAAGAGAGGTGGCAGAGGGCTATGGTAACCAGAAGGAAGGGGTCAAATAGGTACCAGAGAGGTGACTGAGGGACTTCCAAGGATATTACCTGCAGTTATGTTTAAGGTACTCAAGCTAGCTTTAGGAACCTTTGGGAGGGAGCAGGGGCTAGATTAAGGATTAAAGGTGGGATCTAGGAGGGAAAAAGAAAAGGTTTAGGACAGACTGAGAATCCAGGTATGGAGTAGGAAAGGTGTGTAGCTATCCAGACAAGAGTGGGAAATGCAAGGGACCCCCAAGGACAACTGTGGATTGATGTACACTGGGCTAGATGGTAAGGTGGGAGTACTGAGGGAGAAAGGGCAGAGTAAGTGGGACTCAAAGATTTAGCAGCAATTGGGATCATGTGATCTTGAGATCTTGGTTATCTATGCGGTGCTCTGCAATTTCTCTCTGGGCATACAACATGCTGAGACTAATGTCCTGTGTATGCTTGTGAGGGAAACTGAGGGAGGAGGGCTACAGCTAGGCAGTGCTGTTCCTACACCACATCACAGCAGGGACGATGCATAGGGGTTGCATGGGGGTGCACATGCACCCCTTGAGAGTGCTGATGCACCCCCTGTAAGGCCCAACCCCAGTCAGTGGGACCAGCTGCCACCCCCCCACCCCCGCCCCTCCGGATCAGTGACTGGTGTCAGGAGGCACCAATAACCCATGCATCACAGCTCTCCTTCTGAAGGTACTAAACACAGGAACATCTTTGGTGTCTCAGGCAGAGACCATGGAAACCATAACATAAAGATAGGCATACCATAAAGATGTTCCTCTTTCAAGGCACCCAGTATCTCCCTGAACCACAGACTTGCTGGCTTGTTCTTCTCCCCCTGGCCACATCTATCTTCTTCCCTTGAGCGTGTAGTGGAGCAAGTTGAAGAAAAGGCCTGAGGAAAGATATGGTCAAGGTCTTCCCCTTTTCCTGCTCCTTAGAATATCCTAGCAGAAAGTGAAAGCTGTGGGTTAAAACCTTTCCTGAGTTAGGGGGCCTAGAATCCATACCTGCTCCCTGAGGAATTTTTATAAACATTGAATTGTTGGGCCAAAATATATGAGGACCTTCCTACATTTGAGTTCCAACAGGTGCATGCACTAGACAAATCTATTTTGGCATAAAGCAAAACAGAATCCTAAATTGTGAATAACTGCAAAAAATTATAGTTACATGGTGGTATACATGCATCTCGGCACATGAAGTAAAGTAACATTTTGTGCCATGTAATCTTACAACAGTGATGTTTTAAAAAAGATAATGTAATATTACATTTTTTTGCACCTTCCTCCCAGTATGCATGGAAAAAGCAACCAAGCGATTATCAATTGTTTACTAAACAAAACTGTACAACTGGAGACCACAGAATAGTGTTTTTTTTTTACAATGTTTCAAAGACCAAAGCTGCTGTTGTAAAAGTGTTATTCTTATATCAATGGGCTGAATCTCAGAACTACGGCAAAAGAGTTTACATGAATTGGTAGCAAACAACCTACACTAACTTTTCTAACTTTTAACAGAATAATTTAGAATCATATTCAAAGAAATTCAAGGTGACTTTTGTGAATGTTTCACTTCAGAAAAAAGGACATAAATCCATAATTACTGTTCAGTAGAATGCCTTATCCATGTTCATTGTTTTCACTAACAGCTCTATGTGACACCAACATCACAATCGTTGTTTCAGAACATTACATTGTGTCAACAGATGTGTGGATGACATCATAAATCTCTCACAATGTAGCCGATTCTAGGTATGTAAGCCTATTTACAGAAATAAAGGTGTTCATATAAGGAACAGATATTTAAAATAACCTTGACTATCACAACCCAAATATTAATCTAATACCCCATGTCTGGTTGTTGTTTTTTTTCTGATAATCATGTAGGTAATGACTTTTGTAATAATTATTTTTTTTATATATTCATATCCATGTGAATGTGATAAATTTTATGTAAGGCTCCCATTATATTTTTAGCCAATCTATATGGGAATCATGAGCAAAACAAATTAAAAAGACAGGATCAAAGGATGATTCTTGTCATCTAACCCCAGTGAAAACCAAGTTATCTGAAAATCAGAAACTAACAAAAATGTTTCCCTGATGTTCCTAAATTGCACAAATATTCTATAAAATCCTGATGCCATAGGCAATATCTGTGTGTGTGTGTGTGTGTGTGTGTGTGTGTGTGTGCGTGCGCACGCGCGCATGCAAGTGTGTTTTCTTTCCTTTTTAACGGGGGGCGGGGAGGGGGCTTTAAGTATTGGGATATTGCATAGGTTTTCAGACTTACTTCCTGAATTACTGGCCCTGCAATGGACCCAAAATGTGTGACAGATGTCCTCACAGTAGACATTTTTGGATCATTTAAGGATCATTTAAGGGGCTCTTGGGGCACTTGTAGGGAGACCACTTGATTGGTGGGGCTGTCATTGATGAAGCTTGAAGCACCTTTCCTCAACTCCATCTGGTCAAAAAGGCTTGCCCCTTTCTTCCAGATTCACATCTAGCCACCATCATACATGTGCTCTATGAAGGGCTACCCTTGAAGCCTGCCTGAAAGCTACATCTCATGCAGAATGTAGCAGCCAGTGCTTCAGAGTCCACTGGCATCCTATATCTTTATGTCCACAAATCAAGGTGCTGGTTTTGAACTAGAAAGCTATAAATGGTCTGGGCCTAGCATAGCTAAGGAGCTTCTTTATTGCTTTCACTCCATCATGGCACCTAAGGCCAGCTGAGAGCAACCTTCTGTAAGTACCATCAGCATATTAAGTCTATTGGATGGGAATGTGTGGGAGGTCATTCTTGGCAGTCACTCGACAGCTTGGGAACTCCCTCTCTTTTGTGGTCCAACAGAGCCCAAGCCTGGACATGTTTGAGAAATGCTATAAAAACTTCCTATTTTGGCAAATATTTAGCAACCAATTTTAGGGTGAGATCTTTTAAAGGGATGTCTGTTTTATGTTGATATTCTAGTTCCCATTTAAGTTTTTTATCCTTCTCCTGTCATATAAATTATGTTGTTCTATTATTGTAATTGGTTCCAAGCCTTGTTGGGAAGGATGGCGTATGAATCAAATAAATGAGTATGAATCTGCATAGTTAAATGTATGATCTACTGCACCTTGCTTTAAAATAAGCAGCCATAAGTTCTGAGTTTTTGCCTTGAAAAAGTTAGGAGCATATTCACCAGTGAGCAGGAGCAGATCCAGAGGGAGTGCAGTGGTGTTGTTGCACCCTGCTTTTGGATTGGATTGCACTATGGGAACCTGCAGGAACTTTTTAAGTTCCTAGAGCAGGATAAAATACTGTCTCCATTCCCCTCCATGCTTAAATAAATTACCCATCCCTATCTCTTCCCACCCTTCTCTGCTCCTACTTACCCTCCTCTGCCTGCCTCTCCCAGCTCTTTTGAAGGCAAAGAATTACCAGAGCCTTTCCTGCCTGCTGCAGGGGCTGGGTTCAGCTGGGGGTGGGGATAAGGGCAGCAGGAAGCCACCCCTGCAGTGGGGGTTGCTGCTCCTGCACCCTACTTTGGGAAATCCTGGATTCACCCCTACCAGTGAGTAACAAATTCACTCCATGGTGATCCTATTCCTGCAGTACTAAGCAAAGTGCTGCAGCACTAACAGAGCTCTTATATATTTCCCACCCCAAAGGATTCTGTTTTCCTTTCAACACCACTCAACATCCCTAGATGACTTTCGGGTGCAATAGACTCTGAACCTTGGAATGTTGGTTGCAGTGGCCAATCCAGGAGACATTTCGTCAACACTTCCATCAGTCAGGACATCTCTGGGAACAAGTCCGTCTCTTACCCACCTTCTGCCACAGGCCTGCCATGATATAATTGAGACAGATGATGATTTCTAGTGGATATCATGTAGTTAAACACCACATGCCAATAATCAATGCCTTGGTGCTACACCAGCTGCACTTAAGAGTTCACTGGATATTGGATAATATCATATTTGTATTGCATAGCTATCAGTTCACAGATAGCAGTTCTGATTGGTCCCTTGCAAGATGTTTCAACTTCCTCTTTGCCTAATCATTGGGAAATAGATTTTGGAAGGTAACACTGAATTGCCTGAAGCCTCTTGTTAGGGAGGAGAGAGCCAACAGAGTGAAACAGATAATAGCAAGATATTTTTCAGACTAAAAGCTCTCAATCCTCCCCTGCTATCCTTTGATGAAAGTGTGAGTAACTCAGGAAATGTATATCTAACTAAAAGTGTGAGGCTGGGGGGAAAAAAAAAAAACATACACCCCCCCCCCACCTAAACCTCCCCCCCCCAAAAAAAAACACCTGACAGGATTAGCTCTGCACTGCAGATTTACTTCACATACATGTCCAAAATAATTTAGTTTGTTTGATCCTCTATCAGCTGTTTCCAGTGGAGAAAGCTTGTAATGCCTCTGGGATCTCATTACTGAGGGAAGTGATGTACTACTACAGCACGATTGACTTGAACTCTTTCTACTGTAGCTTCACAGCCAGGAGGGACAGAACTTTTCCCAAAGTTCCTTTTGGGAGATTTCATAGTGTCATGGGTGGAAGCAAAGTCTTAAGTAAGATTTCATTCATAAAGCAGATATGGCTTCTGATCTGAGAGATCAGTAAAATTGATATGATCTCTACTCACTTAACCAGACCACCCCATTAGTTCACTGATGCAGTCCTTGTACATCTTGATAGAACAAGTGATATCTGAATGCAGGGCTTGTTTTTGGATGCAATTTATGGACAAGCAAAGCTACATTGGTGGGAGCTTTTAATTTTTTTGTGAAACGTTTTCTTCAATCTGAAGGCACTTAGTGATGATCACCTTTGACATCGGAGGAAATGGGAAGCTAGACATGTAAAACCTGTCAATGCTCAGGTAACTATTAGGATTGGCTTATACAATCTATGCATATTTTTCATCATGATGGGTTGAGTGTCTTATACTAGTCATCCCCTCCATTTTTATCAAAATAAACAAGAGAAAAAATACTTTTAGTGAGTTCAATCCAGTCTAATTCGATCCATCAAGCCATAATTCTGAAATTAATTTAACTAAAAGATGGTAGATTACTTGGTTTACAAGCTTCTTTCTTTGAGAATCTTCATAATGGTATTTATCAGTTAAGTTACTGTAATTTTAGTATCAATGTTTATATTACATGTCTACGTAAAAGGTTAGATGTTGGTCTGTGTGTCTATCATCTTAAATTTAATTACCCTTTATTAATATTATATTCTGATCATAGACCATGGTGCATGAAAAAGATAAATATATTTTAAAAGCAATGCACAGTGACAGAAGAAATAAACATTTGGAAATGCAAAAATATAAACCTAAAATACCCTATAAAATATAAACTAAAGATGAGCTGTAGTTTCTTACCCTTGGTACAATAATAATAATAATCCCTTGGTATAATAATAATAATAATAATAATAATAATAATAATGGAATAGGGATTATTAGGAATTTATTACTTTATTTGTATCATAAAGCACCTTTCTTTGATATACTTTTTTTCTTGTTTTTGAAGCCAACCAGACATTAGAGTTACAAAGAAGTTTTCACTAAATAAACATGTTATCTGTCTCTTGGTCAAGACACAAAGAGCTGACCCTGGACTTACAGAGCTGATAAAGCTCCTCATTATAACTTGAGTTAAAACTGTGGGAGTGTAGTCTGGAAGTACTCCTGACTTTTGTGGCTCTGCCATAGGCTGGGGCTGAGTGGGTTGGAGAGGGGACTTAACTTGCTCAGTGTTGAATTGTCCAAGTGGTGTAGCTTTTGATTTGATGTAGGCAAGGTCATCAGAGTCTGAACTGTTGATAACTGTTTACTTCTCTATTCCATAATGACAGTACAGGTTACAAAGAAAGAAAACAAAACAAAAATATGCAGTTTGGCAAACTATCTTCACACCAACCGTCTAGGCAAAAACAATGTTTCCTCACCCAGGGCCACCTCCCTTCCAAATATGTCCATTGCACAGTTGAGAAAGAGGGGATCTATAAAACCCCTCTTAAAATACTGCTGTGCAAAATGTCAGGATGCTTATAACTATTCATAGGGTTTCAGAGAAGCTCAGTGGAGACCATACTATAAGGAAAATGTTGCAAATGTCCAATTACATGGGCCTTTCAGTTAATTATGATTTCACGTGTTTGTGCATAATCCTAGCTGGGTCAGTCTGAGAGAAGTTAAGTTAATGGAGAAGGCACTGTGCCCTGGATACAGAGCTAATATTTTGTGTAAAAGCACTGAGCAATATAGCCAAGTCTCCAAAATCTTTCCTAAAAAGCAGATGAGGAACAATTTGGAAGCCCAACCATCCTCTTTCAAAGTTTCTTTTTTATAATTTATGGCAGCAAAGACATCAATTTCCATCTGAGTTTCCATCCCAGTTTCCATCTGAGGTACTATTTTGGGGCAAAGACTAAGAACTTTAATATTTGGTGGAAATAATTTCTCCTTAAGTACAAAAGAAAAGAAGCAGTGCTTGCTCAGGATTTAGCTTTCTTCTCTATCTCCTTTTGGGTTTATCCCATAGGTTGGCATATGGGGGGAAGCATGAATCATTCAAAGCTACTGCTGTCCTTCATTTATTTATTCAACATTTGCCTTTCATTAAAAAAAAAAGTTTTCTGGTAATTTATAACCGGGAATGTCTAGGACCTAAAGTCTTTTAGCGTGTACAACAAGCCCAGAAGTATCTGGTACACCAAAAACCATGTAATTTGGGCAATGAAGAACTGACACTTATCCACCAAAAATTTAGTTGGGAAATAAGCTAGATGTTCTCCATCTAAAATGACCACTTATAAGATTACTTATGTAACAGATAAAAAGGAAAGGTGTTAAACTGTAAGTGTAATGCAATATGTTTCTGAGGAAACCTATCTGTGATGTCACTTTTGTGCTATCCCGACCTGAGAAAACATGGCTAAAGACAGCTCCCAAATGACAATGCACCCCAGAAACTAGAATAGCGTTTGCCAATGATCTGACTTTGGTTGATGAAGTAAAAAACTGATTTCAGATATGAGACTACAAAATATCTCCACTGTGGAGGATCAGTATTTATAAAGGCAACAAGAAAGGGCAAAGCAGTTATCAGTGATATAATCTGGCTACCAAGAGTTGCAGCTACATATGTGCAAATACTGAAATAGGATTCAATCCAAAGAGACTGATTAGTCAATTAATTCCTGGGGTCAGTTTTGTCCCCTTTCCTAAACTTTAAAATTAATACTGTAAATGTTACCAATTTCAGCTGATGAACCCTGACTTCAGAACAAAGGAAATGTAACAGGGTCCATGACAGCCCATTGCGATATGATAGGTAAGACAAGCTGATTTCTTGAAGTTAACATCATATCTGACAGCCCAGGCTCAATAAACTCACAGCCCAATAAACCGTAAGTGTACCCAGTAAACAGGTGTGCACAGGTGTGAATTGGAAAGTAAGTGTAATTAAGAAAAATTCACTTCATGAGTCCTACAGTGTAAACTCTGATACTGGCACCATCAGTTTCAATACCAGGGTCTACAAAAATGCTAACAAACCAGATGACACATGTCAATACATTGCCGCATCTGGAGCCTGAGAACTAAATAGCAACTTTCATATATATAACTTATTCTAATGCACATTTGTCTGAAAATAACATTTAATTTACCCTACTGCTTCAAAGAAGAATAACTTATGCATTAAAAAAAAAAAATTCTCATTGACTTGAAAATAAACTATCATAGTTCCTTGCCTTTAATATTGACCTTTTTTATCAAGATCTTTTTGTCTCGTTCCACATTAGTATCTATCTCATTCGCCATATCTGTTCATTTTTCTGTCCTTATTTTGTATTCTGGCAGGTGAGTTACACACCAAGCAACAGCACTGATTAGATGGAGCATGCACATAACGTGACAGAATTTATCCTCTTGGGACTTGCACTCAGTCCAGAGTTAGAACATGTGTGTTTTCTGTTGTTTCTATGCTTCTACACAATTATCATGCTCGGGAATCTCCTCATCATTGTCACTGTAAAGAGCAGTAAAAGCCTAAACTCCCCAATGTATTTCTTCCTGAGCTACCTGTCCTTGGTGGATATATGCTATTCTTCTGTCACAGCCCCAAAACTCATTGCAGACTTCCTTTTTGAGAAGAAAACTATATCCTTCAAGAGTTGTATGGCACAGTTGTTCTGGTTTCATTTCTTTGGCTGCACTGAGATTTTCCTCCTCACAATGATGGCATATGATCGCTTTGTGGCAATCTGTAAACCTCTCCATTACATGACCATCATGACACGAAGTGTGTGCAGTTTCCTAGTAGCAGTGTCATGGGTTGGGGGCTTTGTGCATTCCATGATACAGACTCTCCTGACCGCTCAGCTCCCCTTCTGTGGGCCCAGTGAAATAGATCACTATTTCTGTGATGTGCACCCTTTGATGAAACTAGCCTGTAGTGACACTTACATAGTTGTCATCATGGTTGTTACTAATAGTGGGATGATTTCCCTGAGTTGTTTCTTTCTCCTACTTATATCCTACATTGTCATCTTACTCTCTTTGCGAACTCACTCTTCTGAAGGACGGGCCAAAGCTCTTTCCACCTGTGCATCCCACATCACTGTTGTGATTTTATTTTTTGGGCCATGTATCTTCATCTATTTACGACCTTCTGCCACCTTCTCGGAGGATAAGATGATTGCTGTGTTCTACACCATTATCACCCCCATGCTGAATCCGCTGATCTACACCCTCAGAAATGAGGAGGTGAAAAATGCAATGAGAAAACTGGGGAGCAGAAAAGTGACTTTGATAGAAAAATGAAATTATGATCTGTAGAGTAAATGTTGTGTAACCTGGTGAGGAAATAGTAAAAATGTTCAGTATCTTGTGTCATAACTTGTTTATTGAAAATTTCCCCTATACTTTCTTCTTAATTCAGTAGTGCAAATCATTTCTTTTTAATTGCATAGATTGTAATTCTATTTCAACATGAATGAATGTGGCTACATGAGATGCTATTTCACAGTGGTTACTGCACATTTACTTAGTACTTGTATAAGCAACTACTAAATAAATGTGCAATAACCCAAGTTACTGCACAGTAATTCCAGTGAATGTCTTTTAAGTGATGCTACTGCACAGTAGCCTAATACTATTGGGCAGTAGTGTATTAGCACTTTTAGTGTTGTGGTGCACACTGTCCAGTAATATTTGGCTAATGCACAGTCAGTGCCCAATGTGTAGAATATTTAAGACCAAATGAAAAGCAGATAGACATAAGCTTTTTGGATCATTGTGTGTTGTGGGTGGAGGTGGGAGTTGGGGAGGGGCTTAAACATGAGAAAGGGGAATGGAAATTGAATGTTTCTCTACTAGATGATGTCCAAGAGTGCAATGACTTTCGAAGGGTGTACTGGCAGTGGCAAAATGCAGCCATTTTTTGCAACACGATGGGACTGGTAGGTGGAAATTAAGGGGCTAATGTGGGAGTGGTTTGATGGAGTGGGGAGGAGGTGGACATGGTGGGAAAAGAAGGAGTTAGTGCATTTGCAAGGGGAAGTTCAAGGATGGTGGGAAAAGTTGAAGAGGGGGAAAGAGGTGAAGAGAGAATGGAAAAGGGTGAGAGTGAGGATTAAAAATTGATTCCAGAGCAGGATGTGTCTTGGGGCATGGGTTAATGTCTGCTGCCACAGTTCTAAAACAGCTTTATTCATTGCAGACTGTACTGACTATTATGGGAGGTGCGATGCAAAAAATGTTTTTTTTCCCAATGCTTTCTTGAAAAAAAAACCCAGGAAAGGTCTTGCCAGGGCTCTACACTGGGTATTGGGATGTCCTCATCAGCTACCTCAGGAAGTCTGATTAAAATCACCCTAGCAGCGATCTGGCAATTAGCCAAGGTCAGGGTTTAAAAAAGCACTCTGCTCCCTAATGAGAGAAGCCAGAAGTCTTATCCAGCAGATGGCTAGTCATGGCTCAGCAGTAGCTCTTCTAAAGACAATCCATCCTCTTCATCTTTATTTTTTTTCACAGTAAATTCAATAAAATCACAATACAGCTTAAAAAGTGTACACAATTTTATTTTAATCAACAACGCCATTGGTATTCAAGTGGTGACTACATTCTTTTCTGAAGACATTACAGCAATTGCCAGCAAATGGACTTTGGAAAAATAGTAACTGGACCAGTTCAGTATGCTCAAACCATCCCTTTAATACTCCCTTGATAGTTCCCTCAGTAAATATTCCCCTGTATTACTACTATCAAGTGACTGTTGCTGTTTAACAGTGTGTGTGTGTGCGCGCGTGTGCATGTATGGAGGGATGGAGGGAATGAGTGGTGACTGAGTCTTTTGGGCTGGGGGGATAAGGGCCAGGTACGGGCCTACCTACTATGCATTATCCCTTACATATAGCAACTTTCAAAATTTTGCTGGCCATAAAGCTTAGGGAGGTAATCACGGAGGTTGGGATGGCTGGGTCTCTTGGGACAGGGGATAAGGCCCCAGGCATGGTCCTAAAGGGGCCAGTAAGTTTTCCTGAAGACAGCTGGAGCATCAGCAGCATCACCTGAATGGTAAGGTTTTTTCAAGTAGTTTGAAACATTGGAGGGGTTACATGACTTGCTTCAAAATTGAAAACCTTCCTGAACTACACATACCATTTCAGAAACATGAAGAATAGTCCAAGGGCAGACGGATGAGTGGATTTGGTTGGGTGACTCAGGGGGTAGTGTGTAAGGCCCCAGGCATGCCCCCCCCGCCCAGGAAGGTTTTCTCAGTCAGCCAGCTGAGTCAGGTGAAATCCCACTGAGTTGGGCAGAATCCCATAGCTGACACCTAGGGCCTGCCTAGGGTTAATCTCCTTTACATATAGTAACTTTCGAATTTTGGCTGGCCACAAAGTTTGGGGAGGGAGGCAGGGAGGGAGTGATGCATGGTTGGAGGGCTGTGTGGGTGGAGAGCCAGAGGGAATGTTCCCTGACAGAAAATGGGTGGGTGTGTGACAGGGGGGGGCTTTAGGCCCAAAGGGCCCTGAATGCTTTTCCCCACTGGATTTCGCCCGACTCAACTGGTTGGCTAAGTCAGGTGAAATCCCATAGCCCACACCTATGGCCTACGGCTAATCTCCATTACATATAGTAACTTTTTAAATTTTGGCCAGCCACAAATTTAGGGAGGGAGGCAGGAAGGGAGGGAAGCATGGATGGAGGACTGCGTGGCTAGACAGCCAGAGGGAGGGAGACAAGCAGGCAGCGCCCTCTCCTGGGTTTTTGTTTTTGTTTTTAATTTGGTCTATATATGTGTCATGTTTTCCTTGATAGGCAGAATTGGCATGCATGGCTAATGGGGGGTGGGTGACCATGCCCACCTCAGCATGGGGATGCTTTGCTTGGGTTTTTTTTATGGAGTCATGCATGGATGGAGGCTTCAGAGAAGAAACATGGATTCAGATTCATAGATGAAACTCAAGGAGACAGAAGGCTCAGCTGCAATTGTGGCCAGCAAGAATTCAAAAGTTACAGTGTGTAAAGTCAGGTGGGTTTTTCCCAAGTAAGAAGCAGGGTGTTGTGACCACCAGGTGCTAAAGGGAGACAGGGAGGGAAATTACTCATCTGTTTATTTAAACTTCTACATCATTACTTAATCATACGTTTATTTATTTTCAAAAGCAAAGCATTCATTACAGTTATTATGCATTTGTTTATGTGCTTATTTACAGCAACAGTCACTTGATTGTAGGCTACTGTTTGAGCGGAACTGTCGCTCAATGAACATGAGTCCCTCCAATGCAATGATGCATACAGTGTAGTCTCTTATAGAAAATAGCCCCAGCTGCATTTGTTGACAGCAAGAATTTGAAAATTACCATGCACGTGTAAGGGAGGTATAGTTTTATGCAGCACAGATGGGTGGGTGGGTGGGAAACTTG
>NW_005842683.1:827953-830288 GCF_000455745.1 Alligator sinensis | reverse complement strand
ACACAGGGACCCCAGGAGGTAATTTTCAGGACTACTTGTCACCACAGGAGGTACTTTTCCCCAAGCCAGAAGGCCCAGCCATGCAAATAGGGGGACCTATGGAGGAGCTTGATCATTATTATGACCAGCAACTAGGAGATGGGCAGTGAGGGGCAGCGCCCCCACCCCTCGCCATGGGGAAAGAGGCAGGGAAGGAGGGTGCGTAATAACCTGCTTTATGTTCAGTATCTGCTATCTCATAATAAGGAGTGGAAACATTATTATAAGTGTATATGACCAATTGATGCATAATCATTAATAATATATTAATCCATTCATATTTAATATTATATTATAGATATCATTATACTAATATAGTACTATAGTTATAATATTATATTATAATCTAATATCAGTAATATTGATATTATTACAAGCTCATACTAATATATTATTAATGATATTAATATTGTTATTGACTCCTATTATTAGTATTACCTGTCTACACAGGTCTATACAGTGAAAGTTAACAATAATTATAATGCACGGTATAATATATATAGTAGTTCAATTGGCAGGGGGCATCATGTGCATGTGATCACATACACGGGTACATGGTAGCTGGGCAGCCTGGAGAGCAGCTCCCGCAGGTAGGTTTGGGGTGGGGGAGGAATTGAGGCCCCCATAGGGAAGAGAGGGAGGGAGGGAGTTGGGCAGGGCTGGGGATGGTGCCCAGCTGGGGCCATAGCAGCATGGGGCTTCCAGTGGCAGCCTGAGCACCCTTCACCCCTGGCCTTGATCTGCCCTGCGGTGCTGGGTCCCACCCACTGGGATGAAGATGCTCTGTGGGGAGGGCAGCAGGGTTGGGGGCCTGACTGCCCAGCAGGCAGCCTGAATCTGCATCCCCCCATGGGCTCTGCTTTGGCTGTGCCACCCGTGGGGAAGGGGAGCTGAGCCCCATGCTCTGCTCCAGCTGCAGCAGCTGCCATTGCCTCCCATGGGCAGCAGCAGGGCTCAGGCTGTGCTGCTGTCTGCAGACCCAGGTCCCTGGCCACATAGCCCTGGCAACTGAGGTCCCCCTTGTGCAGGGAGGGGGGGGGCAGAGGGCTGTGGGTGGGGATTGAGGGGCACTGGCAGGACTGGGGGGCTGTGGGTGGGGAGCAAGGGCACCAACAGGGCAGCAGGGCTGTGCATTGGGAGTGAAGCGCACTGGCAGGGTGGGAGGCCTGTGGGTGGAGAGGGGCACTGGCAGGTCTGGGGGCTGTGGGTGGAGAGTGAGGGGAACCACCAGGGCCCAAGGACCTATGGATGGAGTGTGAGGGGCACTGGCAGGGCTAGAGGCCTGTGGGTCAGAAGTATGAGGCACTAGCAGGTCTGCAGGGGCTGTGGGTTGGGAGTGAGGGGCAATGGAATGGGCAAGTCACTAGCATATCAAGGCTGCTCAGCACCACAAAGTGGGGTGTGGGGGCACAGCCCGACCCGTGTACTGGTGAGCAAAGGGGTAGGAGGAGCTCTGATTTTCCACGATAAAAAAACAAAAATCAAATGCCAACATTTATAGGTATTTATAATTTATTTTATTATAGTGACTGAGGCACTGGTAGGCTTCCAAATTACTTTAAAATTGTAATTATTTCAATAAAACATTGTGTTCAACTGATACCTATTTATAGTATTGTTTAATTTTAATCACAGAAAAACACAGATTTGGCGGGGGGGGGGGGTTAACCAGAGAATTTGCAAATTTTTATCAGAACATTTGTGATTTTTAAACAAAGAAAACCAGGCTCCCTGGATATTAGGAAGAACTTTCTCACTAGGTGGGTAGTAAAACACTGGAACAGGTTACCCAGAGAGGTGGTAGAATCTTTATCCTTTGAGCTTTTTAAGATCTGACTAGACAGTGTCTTAGTTGGGGTGATATAGTTGAGGACTGTTCTGCTTTGAGCAGGAGGTTGGACTAGATGACCTTCTGAGGTCCCTGCCAACCCTAATTCTCTATGACTTTCTGATTCTGTGATTCATATAGCAAAGTAACAGATAGGGAACATTAACACAGGCAGTGACCTGGTGAGGGGACGCCAGGTTCTTGACCACCTGGGTGACTGTGATCATCGCCTACTGGAATTCACTATCCAACGCAGGGTATCAAGGGCCTGCAGCAAGGCAGTAGCCCTTGACTTCAAGAGGGCCAACTTCAATGAGTTGAGGAGATTGGTAGGAGAGGTACTGGGGTCCTAGAGGGTAGGGGAACGAGGTGTCCAAGATGAGTGGTCATTCCTTAAGGAAACAATCCTCTGAGCCCAAGGGGTGACAGTGCCAATGAGAATCAAGGGGGGGCAAGAGTGCTTAAAAG
>NW_005842683.1:800382-827938 GCF_000455745.1 Alligator sinensis | reverse complement strand
GGAATGCCTGAAAGCCAAAAAGGAGGCATACACCCAGTAGAAGGGAGGGGCTACCACCAAAGAGGAGTATACCTCCATCACTCGGGTCTATAGTGGGGCTGTTAGGAAAGCTAAGGCAGCTACGGAACTAGGGCTACCATCAAGGACAACAAAAAGTCCTTTTTAAAATACATAGGGAGTATGAAGAAGGCACCGGGTAATGTGTGGCCCCTGCAGGATACGCTTGGCAATCTGGTGGTTGTACCAGAGGAAAAGGCAGACCTTTTTAATAATTTCTTTGCCTCCATTTTTTTGTGCAGGGACTGGGACTTCCCCACTGAGATTCAGGATGGACTCAGGAGACACTCGGCCAGGCCTAGGGTAAGGGAGGACTGAGTTAGGGAACTTCTGGAGGGGCTGGACTTGTTCAAATCAGCAGGTCCAGATGCTCTCCACCCCAGGGTGCTGAAGGAATTGACAAAGGTTATCGAGGGGCCCTGGCATGGGTACACTACCACTCATGGTGCTCTGGCCAGGTGCCAGATGATTGGAAGAAGGCCAATATGGTCCCCATTTTCAAAAAAGGGATGACTGTGGCATTGATGCCTACACAGTCAGATGGGTCGCAAATTGGCTGAGGGACCGCACCCAGAGAATGGTGGTGGACAGGTCATATTCAACATGGAGGGATGTGGGCATTGGAGTCCCCCAGGGCTTGGTCCTTGGGCCTGCACTGTTCAATTTCTTTATTAGCAACTTGGACGAGGGGGTGAAAAGCACCCTATTCAAATTCGCTAATGACACCAAGATTCGGGTCAAGGTGCACATGCTAGAAAGGAGGGATAGGATACAGCTGGACCTGGACAGGATACAGGGGTGGATGAATGAGAATAGGATGGGATTAAATACTGACAAGTTCAGGGTACTGCACTTGGGCAGTAAGAAGCAGCAGCATACCTATAGGCTGGGGAACTCCCTTCTCGAAAGCACAGTGGCAGAAAGAGATCTTGGAGTCTTTATCAATTCCAAAATGAACATGGGCTGCCAATGTGAGGACACAGTCAGTAAGGCTAACTGCACCCTGTCATGCATCCACAGATGTATCACAAGCAGGACCAGAGAAGTGATCCTCCCCCTCTATGCGATGCTGGTCAGGCCACAGTTGGAGTATTGCATCCAGTTCTGGGCACTGTACTTTAGGAGGGATGTGGCCAGCATCAAGAGGGTCCAGAGGAGGGCCACTTGCATGATCCAGGGACAGCAGAGCAGACCCTACGAGGAGAGGCTACAGGACCTGAACCTGTTCAGCCTCGAGCACCTTCCAGAGTAACAAGGAATAATGGCCATAATTTGTTTGAGAGTAGGTTCAGACCAGACATTAGAAGGCACTACTTCACAGTCAGGGCAGCTAGGATTTGGAACCAACTTCCAAGGGAAGTGATGTTGGCTCCTACCTTGGGGGTCTTTAAGAGGAGGATGGATAGTTACCTAGCTGGAGTCATATGAGCCTAGTATTCTCTTCTGCCCAGGGCAGGGGGTCAGACTTGAAGATCTACTTAGGTCCCTTCCAGCCCTATATCTATGAATTTATGAACATGGTGGTGTATACATTGAAGAAAACTTAGACCCTCTCTCAACTCCAGAAACAGCTCTAAATCACTTTGTTACTTTCTACCTGTGTTCCATGCCTGAGTCCTTTCTGAGGTAGCTTTCAGATTCAGCTTGTTACCCAGATTACAGGTAAGCTTGTGGGTAGGTTACTGATAAAAGAGGCAGAAAAAGGTCTTTTATTTGCTTGAACTTTAAAGCATCCAAAGAACATTTATCCTAAAGTCCATCTGGCTACTCACATAGCACAACACAGATTCTCAACTATATTGGCTGGGGAGACTCTATAGGTGCAGGGTGGCATGCATATTGGCAGCAGGCCTCTTTGAATTTGCCGGATTCTCCAAATTTCCCTTTGACCTATGCCCAATATTTAGAGATGGCTGGTTTTAATATTACAATAAATGATCTCTGAAGTATTTTATTCAGAGGTGGTCTTCTCATCTGTTCTCCCAGTGAGGAAACATGGAAGACGCCATGAGACCTGCATCAGGGAGGTCAACTTGTGGCTTCATAAATGGTGTCTCAAGGCAGGCTTCAGCTTTTTGGACCATGACCCATACTTCAGAACAAGACACGTGCTCGGGTGGGATGGGCTTCTCCTCTCTTCCAAAGGTAAGTGTGTGTTCTCTTTCAGGTTGACTGATCTCTTCCGGCGGGCTTTAAACTAGGTTCATCGGGGGAAGGGGAGGACAAGTATGGAGGGAGCCATGGGACACCAAACCAAGAGACACCCACAAGATCAGTCCAGGTATGTAGCAAAGATCCAATTAGACAGCAGTTTAAGGGGGGGACCATGGACAGCCACCAGTAGAATTAGGTGTATATGTGCAAATGCCAGAAGCATGGGGAACAAGCAGAAGGACCTAAAGCTCTTGCTAGCGAGCAACAACTTTGACCTAGTGGGACTAACAGAAAGCTGGTTGGACTCTCCTCATGACTGGGTGGTGGGAATAGAGGGCTATATGTTTTATAGGAGAGATAGAGTAGGGAAAAAAGGTGGGGGAGTTGCTTTCTATGTCAAAGAACAGTACACATCTTCCCTAATCAAATTAGGGTCAGAGGGTGGTCAAGCAGAGACTCAGTGGATAGTCAACCAAAGACTGCGGTGCTGATGACATCGGGAAGGCTTTGGCTTCCATGACCACAGTCCAGTCTTTGGAGAGAGAGGCAGTGAGCTGCTGGGAAGGGACGGGCTCCACCTCTCTCCGTTGGGGAGGAGGTTCTTCTCAGCCACGGGCTGCCCTGCTCCACCGGGCTTTAAAGTAAGCCCGCTGGGGGCTGGGGGGACTACTGCCACTGCTGGCCCCCTGAGCAACTCTTGCAAAGCCAACAGACCAAGGCACTTAAGGGATCCCACCCCAGCCCTAGCCCTGGAACAAAATGTAGGCAGGGCACGGGCCTCCAAAGGGACACAAATTCCAGGAGCTTGGGGAATAAACAGGAGGAACTTGTCCTCCTGCTAAATGCAAATAACTATAATGTCATTGAGATAATGGAGACCTGGTGGGACTCCACCCATGACTGGGCCACAGGTATAGATTGCTATACCCTGTACAAGAGGGCTCAAGTGGACAAAAGGGGCGGGGGAATAGCTCTCTCTGTCAAGGAAAAATACGCGTCCCTGCAAGCTGACATTGGCATCCATGGTGGATGACTTGAGAGCCTCTGTTGTACCTGGCCTTGGTGAGGCTGCAGCAGGAGTACTGAGTCCAGTTTTTGGCTCCGCAATCCAAAAAGGATGTGGAGAAGCTTGAGAGGCTACAGAGGAGAGCCACACACATGACCAGAGGTCAGGAAAACAGACCTTATAATGAGAGGCTGAGAGCCATGGGACTCTTCAGCCTGGAAAAGTGCAGGCTCAGGGGTGATCTGGTGGCCACCTATAAGTTTATCAGGGGTGCTCATCAGGATCTGGGGGGAACATCTGTTCACCAGAGCGCCCCAAGGGATGACAAGATCAAATGGTCACAAACTTTGCCGCGACTGATTCAGGCTGGACATAAGAAAGAACTTCTTCACTGTCAAAGCCCCCAAGGTTTGGAATAGATTGCCACCAGAGGCGGTTCTATCACGCACTTTGAACACCTTCGAGACACATTTGGATGCTTATCTTGCTGGGATCCTATGATCCCTGCTGACTTCCTGTCCCTGGGGAAGGGGGCTGGACTCGATGATCCTCTGGGGTCCCTTCCACCCCAAATGTCCAGCTAACACTCTGGAGTGGAGGAACCAGAACCAGGCCACCCTAGACAGGTTGGGGAAGTGGGCAGAGAACAACAGGATGCAGTTCAATAAGGACAAGTGCCAGGTGCTGCATCTAGGGAGGAAGAATTGCCATCGTATCTACAGGCTGGAGGGTGACCTTCTCAGCTCCACTGAAGCAGAAAAAGATCTTGGAGTCACTGTTGACTCCAGGATAAACATGAGTCACCAATGTGATGAAGCAGTTGGCAGAGCCAGTCGCACCCTGTTGTGCATCTGTAGGTGCTTCAGAAACAGGTCCAGAGAAGTGATTCTCACCCTCTATGTGGCACTGGTCAGACCACAGCTGGAGTACTATGTCCAGTTCTGGATGCCATAGTTCAAGTGGGATGTGGACAACCTGGAGAGGGTCCAAAGAAGAGCAACTCACCTGATTATGAGGGAAGGCTAAGGGACCTTAACCTCTTTAGCCTCTTCAAGAGAAGACAGAGGGGACCTTGTGGCAGTGTAGAAATTCATAAGGGGAGAGCAACCTGAAGTAGGCAATGATCTGTTCACCATGGCACCCCCTGGAATGACAAGGAACAATGGCCATAAGCTACTAGAGAGAAGGCTTAGGCTGGACATTAGGAAAAAAGTTCTTCATGGTCAGGGTTGCCAGAGTCTGGAATGGGTGTCCAAGGGAGGTGGTGCTCGCCCTGTCCTTGTGGGTGTTCAAGAAGAGACTGGACAGGCACCTGGATGGGATCACATGATGTTAGGGTTGGTGACTCTTTTCTTTCTTGCCAGGGGCAGGGGGTTGGACTAGATGGCCCACTGAGGTCCCTTCTGACTCTATGAATCTATTAATCTATCAATTTCTTTGTTTCCCTGAAACTTTTGGAAATGGAGGGAACCAGATCTCTGATGGACTTGGAAGGTGTCAATTAGTTAGGATTTTTATCCTTCCAAAAGAAGGAAGGTTTATTACCTCCTTTTCTTCCCCAGTGTGGAATGTTCTTCTTTCCTCCTTACATTATTTCATGGTTTTCCCTGACAAGGCTGTTTCTGTTTTTACAAATGATCTAATCACTTTAACAAAAATATATCTTGTATTATAGCAAAATAACATCTACTACATTTGGTTACATCAGTCACTACTACTATTATTTTAAGATAAAGCTATGGTATAGTGCAGGGGTCAGCAACCCCAGCACTTGTGCTGAGCATGGCATATGAGGCCATTT
Organism: Alligator sinensis; assembly: GCF_000455745.1. Classification (NCBI taxonomy): domain Eukaryota; kingdom Metazoa; phylum Chordata; order Crocodylia; family Alligatoridae; genus Alligator; species Alligator sinensis. The sequence continues at coordinate 822,920 of NW_005842683.1, read as the reverse complement.
TGCTCGGCATGCCACAGCCAGCCCCAGCTCTGGGCAGCTGCTGCCAGCAATGGAGCCCGGGCTGCTCCCAGCAGGGCTTGCAGCATCCCAGCTGTCTACTGGGAGCAGCCCAGGCTCCCGGATGGCAGCAGCTGCCCAGAGCCAGGACCAGCTGCAGCTGGGAGGCTCCAAACAGCTGCATTGGGTTCTGGAGCCCCGGTGTAACAGGTCGCCCTTCCCAGCACCATCTTCCTAGTACTCCGCGCCTTGTGTGGGGCACCGTTTGGGCCCTGCTTTAGGGTTCTTGTGTCCCGCCCTGTACTCGTCTGCCACGTCTTGATGGAAATTATGATGATGTTCTTGCGAGCGGGAGGCTGCCTATTGTACTGCCCTGGTGCCAGGGGGTGCTATCTGTGGCTCTGCTTCCTCCCCTACACCGCAGTCCATGCCTCACCGATGGAATAGACGTTGTCCGGTCTAGGTCTACACCCTCTCTGGCGCTTGGGCTCTCCACAGCCCTGTCTCTCTCCGCGCCTTCTCACTGACACTTCTCAAAGCACTGCTCTCTCTCAGGGCCTTCTCCGTAACGTCGCCCTCCTCTGGGGCCTTCTCCATAACGCCGCCCTCCTCTCAGGGCCTTCTCTGTAAAGCCGCCCTCTCCTGGGCCTTCTCTGTAAAGCCATCCTTCTCTGGGTCTCTTCTACAATGCCACCCTCTCTGGGGCTCCCCAGCAATGCTCCCTCTCTGGGGCTCACCACGCCCACACTGGGGCTTCTCAGCAATGCCCCCTCTCTGGGGCTCACCAGTAATGCTGCCCCTTCTCTGGGGCTGGGGTCTGTGCACCCCTAATGCTGTGCCCTCACTGGCGCTGGGGTTCTCACACTACCGTGAGTCCTCTATGAGGCCTCCTCCAACCCCTAATAGCCTCACCCAAACCACTGGTTATAAACAGTAAACACAACCACAAGCCCATAGGCTATAACATAAATATAAGTCACCTGGCTATAATCACTCTTTGCCTACCGGGGTTCTTCATCCCACAGCCGTGTCATGTGCTGCTCCTTCAGCAGGCTTCTCCTCTCTTCTGCAGCAGAGAGCTCCTTCCTCCTAGGCTGCTGGCAGTGAACTGCCTCTGGCCTCAGCTCCTTGGGTTTATGAGGGAGCCAGGCCCTGCCCCTTCTGGTCAGCTGACCTCCTCTGGTTGCCCTGGCAACCCACATCTGAGCTCCCTTATTCCTTGCTAGGGCTCTTTCCCCGGCAGTTTCCCCTCTTTAGGAGCAGGGTACCTAAGTGCCCTGTGACACCCGGCATCAGCTCTGTATTGGCGCATGCACCCACACGTCAGAGTAGGCAATGGGGCCTGAGGCAGCACAACCCTGGTCTCTCCTCTGCTCCTGGCACAGAACTGGTGACTGGGCTCCAGAACCCAGCGCAGCTGTTTGTAGCCAGTCTGTGCTCTGGGCAGCTGCAGCAAGCAGCGGGCAGGCTGCAAACAGCTGTGCCAGGCTCCACAGCTCCAGCATCAGCTCCATGCTGGCGGCGACTGTGCGTGCACCTCCAGGCAGACAGCATATGTATAGTGTGTATGGATTGTATAATGTATGGTCTTCCCTTATCTTTTTTTCAGGCCTTATATTTTGTTTAATATAGATTCCTTAACTTGCTGACCAAGTTAGTTGTCGCATCTGCAAAGGTCCACTCTATGGTCACTCAGAAACAGGCTTTGGGCCTTATTTCTGTACAAGCTCCCTTGAAAATGGCCAAGGCTGCCAATAAACTTCAGTGCTGCTTTTAGCCTCTGCTACACATCTCTGTGGCTGTCACCTCTCACTGCCACTCTCTAACTGCAGAGACATTTTTACACGCAGTCCCAGCTGACATCTGCTTTCTCTTTTCTCCAGCAGCCTTCTGAGTGAGGTGTTTTTTTCTGGAAGTAGGATGTACCCTCTCCCACAAAGTTTAACCATGTAGCCCTGTCCTGGGATAGTTTTTCCCAATTTGTGGTGTCAGTGCCATGCTTCTTAGTGTTCACTTTCAGGTTGTCCTTGAAGTGTTTCCTCCAGCCCCAGCATGTCCTTTGTTCTTGGCTGAGTTCAAAGTATAGCAGTTGTTCTGGTACACATGTGTCAGGCATGCACACACAGTATCACATAGAAGACTGCACTCTGCTCCAGTAGGCCATCATTACATCATTACATACTTCATTCCACATCACCTGATTATCTTTGATCAGATAAGATGTGTCAACCAAGGTACAATTAAACCATTCCACCAGCCAATCAGATTTAGGGTGATATAGGATCATGCAAGTTTTTTTATTTTTGTTTTTTATACATTTCTCACAATGTTGCATATGTGGTAAAACAGCTGGGATCCAAAATTTCTCCCCTGGTCAGTATGGAGGGATCCAGGCATGCCATGGTAACACACAAAACTCTCAACAAAAACCTTTGCCACAGCATGAGCCTTCTGATCAGGGAAAAGATATACTTCAATCCACTTGAATTAATCTTCTACTACAACCAAGGCATACTTGTTGCTTCTTGGTGTTACAGGTAGGGGACCCAGTATATGTAAGGCTGTCCTTTACAGGGTTTGTTTAGCCTGTGTGGAAACCATGGGAGCCCTGGTTTTACTCCTCATTCCCTATTACACACCAGACATCCCTCATGATCCACACCAGTCCTAGACACACTTCCTCCAGCCCAAGAAAAAAATACCAAGACTGGACCTTGTGCAAGACTTCCTCTATGTCTACATGTCATCTCCACACAGCCCCTCTCATGATCTGGGGATAGCAGGGCAGACCCTACGAAGAGAGGCTACAGACCTTAACCTGTTCAGCCTTCGCAAGAGAAGGCTGAGGGGGGACCTGGTGGCCATCTATAAACTCACTAGGGGGGACCAGCAGGGTTTGGGAGAGACCCTGATCCTAGCACCCTCTGGGGTAACAAGGAATAATGGCCACAAATTGTTAGAGAGTAGGTTTAGACTAGACATCCAAAGGCACTACTTCACGGTCAGGGTGGCTAGGATCTGGAACCAACTTCCAAGGGAAGTGGTGCTGGCGTCATTTGAGCCCGGTTTTCTCTCCTGCCCAGGGCAGGCAGGGGGTCGGACTTGATGATCTACAAGGTCCCTTCTGACCCTACTTCTATAAATCTATGACTCTATGGAGTCATGCAGAGCTTTCAAAACTCTTGATATCGCGCACTCTGGGATGACTATTTGGACATGCTCGGGTGTTTGGGGTGAACCTGGGGGTGTTCTCACTAAAATTCCTTGCCTAATGCTTAGCTCAGGCCACTACTTGGTACTGCTTTAGAGATAAATGATGTTGCCTGGTCTTAGCGAACTCCTCACTATCACTTTCTTTCCACCATTTTTCACTCCCCAATATCAGGAACCAACTTTTCACTCCCCGTATTTGGAACCAACTTCCAAGGTAGTGGTGCTGGCTCCTACCCTGGGGTTCTTTAAGAAGAGGCTTGATGCCTACCTGGCTGGGGTCATTTGAGCCCAGTTTTCCTCCTGCCCAGGAAGGGGGTCGGACTTGAAGATCTACAAGGTCCCTTCTGACCCTACTTCTATGATTCTATGATCAGCATCTTCCTATTGTTTTCCCCCCCAGTCCACAAATTCTCTAACTTCCCTTTTATCCTGAGTTAATTCACTCTTCACCGTCTTTTCTGTGGATAGTGTCTGTACCCTTACTGCCTCCACTTTCAGTTCAGCCTCCACTGCAGGAGGACAATGGGACAAAACACTGGCATTTTGGTGTTGTCATCTGCTGCTGTGCACTATCTCCTATTTGAACTTGGCTAATTGTTCCAATCACCTAGCCAGTTGTCCTTCAGGTTATTAAAAATTGTGTAGCCACCAAAAGGAATGTTTGTTGGTTCTTAATGTGAAGTATCTCCCTAGGAGACAATGTCAAAACTGTTTGGTAAAGGTCACTATAGCAAGCAATTCCTTTCTCTTGGTTGCACATTGATACTCAGCTTTGTTCAGAGTTTGGCTTCCATAGGTTATTACTCTCTCTTGGCCACCTTCAACTTGTGACAAAGCCACTCCAATCAGAAGGGTAACTGAGGCTAAGATAAGGAATGGCATCAGTCACCGCTTTAGCTGAAGAAAGGAATCTTGACATTCCTTAGACCAGGTGAACTTCACCTTATCAGAAAGCTTGTGTAAGGGACTTGCAATGGTGGCAAAACCTACCATAAATCTCCTATAGTAGGAGGCTATGCCCAAAAACCTGTCAGTCATCTACTTCTGTGGCTTCTGTGGATAGTAAGTTAGCATTCATCTACTTCCTGGCTACTTAGCAAAGGGCACTAAGAAAGTTAACTCACTCTGTACACATGGGAAAATAAACAACTTTTCAATAACTCCCATTGCAACTTGGTTACACCCAGAATGTTCACAGCTGTATACGTCCGAGATTTATTTACCTTTTATTTTAATATGCAGGTAGAATTTGACAGATATATTTCTGTTCTGTAATGGGATAGTAATGGATTTCAGAAAAAAAAAGTAATTTCAAAGTTCAGTTTTTGAGTAACCATGAAGCCTTGAAGCTCTTCCATCAATGGATCCATCTATATGGTAAATGGAGAATTCCTGGAAATTAATACAAAGAAATTATTTGTGCAAACTGTCAGAATACTGGGATACTGACAGCTGGATGACAGATATATGAATATCTAAAATATCTAACAGGTAAAAATCTGAGAGAAATATGGACTGGAGTGGGATGATATGCAGCAGAGATATAAAATGATATAAAGAGAAATGTAGACTTCACAATTGGAAAAGTCATTAAGAATACTATCTTACCAATGTAGCACAGTCTTTTGGGACAAATGTAAAAGGCTTTCTGTTTTCTAGTATCTATGACTGCATATTTTAAATTATTTTTTAGTATCTTTTCAATAACAGTTTGTATGGTAAAGGAAAGAATGATTTATGAATTATTTACACCAACAGTCATGGACAATATATTTGTCGTTATTCAGTGACATCAGCTAATGAAATACGTATTTATAAATAGTATATGTTATAAATTATTTGGACCTCTCAGATAAAAGATAATCAATGCATATGGAATGAATAATCAAAATATTTTAACATAACATGAATGTTGTGGTATGTGCAATTGTAATTGTGCTTCAATACAGTCTTGAATTGCACAGTCACATGCTTCTTGAGGAAGGCAATGCTGACTGTTCCAACTTTTCCCCTTCCTATGGACATATACTAACCAACACATGTGTTAGATAACATAGTCTATTTGAATAATCTATATGCACTATGCAAAGCAAATTGTAGACATTATATAGCAGTTTGAGCTAGATACTGTAATGATTTACATTATCTGAGAATCAGGCAAAAAAAACAGCTTAATACTGAAAATGGGAAGGCATACCCAACACCTACATTTGCAAATTTATGAAGTCTTAGCTATCTCATTAGTAGAAAGGAAATATGTAGTATGCTTGTAAATGATCTTCATTGCTGAAAACATCACTCTGTGCATGTCTACAGGAGACACGACTGTGCAGTCATTACTACATATTTATTTAGCACTTGTATTGGCAAGTACTAAATAAATGCACAGTAACTGGAGTTACCATGCAGTAGCATCGGCAAACATCTTTTAAATGACACTAAAGCATAGTAGCCTAATAACACTGCACAGTAGTGTATTAGCACTGTCCGTGCTGTGACTTGCTACTGCACAGTATTATTAGGCTATTGTGCAATGAGCGTCTTGTGTAGACACACCTTCTATGAATTAAAATCAAGCCCGACTGTGCTGGTAGTGGTCAAAAAGATGTACTAAGGGTAACAAAAATTGTGAAACAATTACTATAGGTCCAAATGAAGTTATCATACAGAAACTAGAATTTAGGAATATTGAGTGTTGTTATGACTGTGAAAATGGAGTAAAAAACAAGACCCTATTTCATTACTGTGTTTCTTTAGTTTTATGAATATGAAAATGCTTTTAAATTAGTCTGATTACACTGGAGTAGCACAAGGTAGATGAAGCATGGATATCTAAAAGGAAGAAATGTTAGGAGAACTGAATATGGTGGGGAGCTGGAAGTGAGGCATAAGAAAATGAGTTTCTAGGAGCACTGTCATGGAAACTTAGGCTGAATGGATGACCTCCTATACTTGGGGCCTTTGGTTTGAAATATAATGTTTTAGAGGTGGCCTCAGGGGAACATCAGACTTTTAATTCCACTCTATTAATTCATATTAGTCCATTACAAATATTTAGCACATTTTTTTTTATGTACCAATGTTACTCACCTTTTTACAAGTCTTGTGAATTTTCTTTAAAGTCTGAGCCACTGTGTTCAATGCCTAATTTTTGAGAACTTCAACCTTTTATTTAAAAGTCTGTGTAATCCAGACATCACTTTGTAATGCAGACTGAAAAAAAAATAAAGTTCAATGAGCTTTTACATTCCCTTTTCAAAAGTGACTTTAGCACTTTAGAATCAAATGAGACTGAAGAGTTTAAATCCCCATAGGTGATATTGAAACTCTTATGTACCTCAGGTTGCTTTGCAATATAAACGTTTCAAAAATCAAACTATAAAATACATCAAGAGCAAATGGTTATTATTACTGTGCTATGAATTATTCTGAAAGTATTTTTTAAAGGTATATGATGCATTACTGAGATATGAAAACAGTTCTGAAAACTGTGTTCTCCAGTGGAAAAAAGCATACAGTTGTAGGAAGGGAATGAGAACCATGGTATGGATTTGGATTTTTGACATAATGTTGCATTTAACCTGATATGTAAACCCCACCCACACAGATGCATTCACACACACATGCGCACACACACGCACACGCGCGCACACACACACACACACATATATATATATATATATATATATATAAAGATCTGCTACATTAGTTTTGGAACTTTTACAGAGATTCACAGATTCTGTAAAAACATTAATCACTGAAATTCAGCCTCTTATGCAGTCAAATTCAGCAGTCATAAACAGTAGAAATAATTTTACATATGAGTTTAGAAAAAGAAATCAAGATGCTGTTCCATGCCCTACTAAGAGAACATGACTGGAACTTGGCATATGCAGACATCAGAATGCAGATTTGCTATTTCTGCTGTTATTCTTATTCTATTAATAACAGAAAATCTTGTTTCCTGGAAAAGCATCACATTAAGACAGGAATGTGTAGAGACTGGTGTAAACTTCTGATTCTGTCCAATGAATGCAAGTAAATCTATGTATTCCAAACACGTCTAATGCATTTTATGATGTAACATTTTCCACAGCAGTCTGGGTTATTTGTTCCTTAGAATTTATCTCTAAGAATGTTTATCCTTCAGTCTGGAGTATGATTGCAGTATCAATAAGCATATCTTATGGAGAAGTTTCAGAGGAGAATCCAAGGACTGACTCAAAATCCGGGAAATATACTTTCTGATAAGATAGAGTTTATTCAATTTAATTTATCAAAAAAAAATGTAAGAGGCATGGTTTGCTCATGGTCAAGTGTGTGTAAAGTGTCCTTGGTTAAGTCAATTGCATGTACAGTGAGCTAGCTGGAGAGATTTTTTTTTTCCATTCTTAGAGAAAACGTTGGATTTTGGGTTGAAAATTCAATACTTGAAACATTATTTTCAGAGAAAAGAAAAGAAAAGAAAGCAGAATTTATCTTTATTTTAAAAAAGAAAATCTTTTTTTTTTTTAATCAGATAATTTCCTATCCCTGGAAAATCTCCTAATTAATATTCTAGAGGCAAAGCAGGATCAGGCACTGCTTCCCCCCTTTAGCTATTCATGGGGCCAAAACATGAACACACACACAAAAGATTTGAATTCTGTATCCTAGTTGCAGGACACACATGCAAAAAAGGAGACAGGTACCCAATACCTGTTTCCAGGGCTGAGTATGCCTTTATGTGTTAAATAGTAGAGACCAGAATCCAGGACTTCCTGCTCTACTGTTTTGCCTTCTGACCAGAGTTCTGGTTTCAAAAGAGGATGGGGTCCAGCAAATGCTGTAGGCATAAAGTTATAGTCAGATGAGCCTGGTGCCAGCCCTGTTCCATTACTGTATTCAAAGTGGGTGGCATCAACTGTACAACCTCCTTTTTCAGTAACTGGTTTTTAATTTAATTAATTAATTTTTTAAAGCATCATGTGGCTAAGCTCTGGATGAAGAAGAGTTATAGGCATGCACCTGTACTGTTTCTTCTTACCTAGGTCTAGATGGTTTCCTACCCAATATTTTAATTTTCTCAGATCACTCTTCACATTTATGTATATCATACTTTTGCTTCATCTAGTAGATGACCAAAGTGTATGTTATAACCAACTCTGAGCTACTCAAATAGAACAGAGAACCAGTAGCATAACTAGGGCAGGGTGAAAGATGCACCTGCCTTGTGTCCAAACTGTGAAGGGATGCTAAGATCCCCCCTGCCAGAAGTTTGCCACATAAGAGGAAGCACTGTGCTGTATCAGTGTAGCCATAGTAGCCAGGCAGAACACGCAATTCTGCACAAATCAGGGAGGTGGAGGGATTGAGTGTATCTGGAGGGCAGAGTGGTGAGTGGAGTGAACAGAATGGTGATCTTTCTCTTTCCCCTTCATCCCCGACCTCACCCCCACCCCTCCACCCACCCACTGTGAGCCTTTGCAACAGTGAGAGAAACCCTGTGCTACCTCTGCCTGGCTAGAGGAGCCAATCAGTACAGAATCACAATCGCAATACATCATAGGGAGGTGGGGTGAGTGGTTCCCCCTGAATGAATGGGGCCCAAGGATCTGCTTTGGAGAAAGTCTAGCCATGGGAAAGCTGACCTGACACTACTGAAGCTGAGCAGTGGTAGCAGCAGAAGTTTCCCAGGAAGGTAAGGCTTCCCTTCTTCTCACCTGTACCATTGCACACTCCCTCCCAACTCCACCCTGGTGCACACATTGATTGCCTCATGCCACTGATTGAAGCCATTGTATTGCCCACTGTGGCACTCAATTATTGGACTAGGGAGATATATGAGTATCTTCAGAGGATGATCCTATTCCTATAATGGGGCACAAGAGGGAAACAAAATCACATGTTTACTTTAATCATTTAACTTGAGTTGGTCATAAGCTGCACTTTGGTCATCTACTAGGTAAAAAACAGTTTCATGTCAAGCATCTACCACAGGGTTTTGCAGTCTATGCTGGGGCTGAATACCTATATGTGAGGTAGACAGACAAGGTTCTTTGGGTGAATCTGATAACTTTTATTAGACCAACTTAAATAGTTGGAAAAAAAATGTAAGCAAGCTTTCGGGTTTAAAAACCCTTCATCAGGCTGAGGAAGTTTCTGCAGTTGGTGTGTGCTCTTCCTGGATGGAATGAGTTTCCATTGTGTGAGGTATGCACTGCCTAATCAGCCCTTTATTGGAGCTAGCCAACTAAAGAGAATAAGCACACAAGGAAACCATACAAATAAACCACTATTTTTTAAAAAGCTGCTTTCCCCAAACCTATGATTATTTAAACATATATTTAAAAAAAATGTTTTAACAATAATATTTCTATTTCTATCAGTCCTTCTATAAGTAAGATGACCATATGGAAATCCCAAAAATCTGGGGAATCATATGGGAAATCTGGGACACTGTTCCCAGGCCCCCTCATTCTCACAAGTCACCAGGTGAGGGTCTGCGTGCAAGGAAGGCAGGAGTGCCTGCCTGCCCACCTGCAGGGCATGCTCCACCACTCCAGTTCCTGGCCAGCCTCCACCCCATGTCCCTGTGTTTCTAAGATGCCCATTATAATTCCCAATAGCTGGCCAGGGCCAGCCTCTGAAATCCAGTCCTCACTAAAATGGAACTGTAACAGGGGGCTTTCTCGGGGCCGGTCTACCATTGGTCCGCCCACCTGTTTCAGGGCCAACCGCCCACCTTCTTGTCTGCCACACCTTGGTGATATATAATTAATGATCTTAATTAGGTGGGAGGCTGCCCATTTCTTGCCCCAATGCCAGGGGGTACTATCTGTGGCTCTGTTCCTCCCCTACACCGCAGCCCAAGCCTTACAGATGGCATCCACAGTTGTTATAGCATCACCAGCCCCACACTGGGCCCCAGAATCCTCCATTCTAGACCCCAAACTAGATCTCTCCAATCAGGCGGCCTACTCTGCCCTCATTCTGGGCTACCTAGCTACCTGAACTGTTCCCCCTTTTGGGTGTGCCCCTCTCCCCCCCTGGAACATTTGGCCACACAGGCCCTGGCCTCTCCTCCAAGGCCAGTCAGAAACACCAGACCCATAGCTCTGGGCATCCCTCGTGGTGGGCCCCTGGCCCTTTTGACCCTTCCAGTCCTGGCCCCAGCATTGACCAGTTGAGGGATTTCAAGTCAGTCTCTGAGCCTCTAGACCCCTCTCTACCTTGGGTCTACCTTCTTGACCCTTTTCTGGGGTAACCCAACTGGTTGTGGGAGCTGGGGTTATTAATAGGCCTGTGCGAGTCGGCAGCGATTCAATCCAGCTTCGGATCCAACCACTTTGGATGGCCATGATCCACTCTGGAGCTCCAGACTGGGTTTCCTCCTCGATCCAGCTGAAGCTTCGGAGCTGCCTCGGAGATCCGGTCATAGGGTATAATGGGGGAATCAATGAAATATCTATAACTTTGTTGTTTTTCATCTGATTTGGAATAAACTTGCAGAGATGGTAGAGGCTGCTAAGAGCATGAAATCTGCCAAGTTTCAAGAAGTTCAGTACAGGGGCTTGGGGGGAACTGTACGCCAAATTCTTGAAAGCCAAACTCATGTCATGGCTGTGTGTTACACCACACGGGGGTTAAAACTGCAGGCTAGTAGCTCTTACTGAGGCCACAAATCCTGCCAAGTTTCAAGGAGATCGGTGCAGGGGTTTGGGGGGAACTGCCCCTCAAGCTGCAGACAGGCAAAACTCATGCCATGGGTGACACTGCATGTGTTAAGGCGCAGCAGGGTGACAACTGCAGGGGTGGTGTCCCCTGCTGTGACACCTGCCAGCTGTCAAGGAGATCGATGCAGGGGGGTGCTGGGGCCCTGCACCCCTAGCTGCTGACAGGCAAAACTTGTGCCAAGATTGTCTCGGTCCTGGGGCAGTTGATTTTCTGTATCAATTCTTTCCTCTCCTTAGCCTGGTTTTGTAGGTGCTAATTGACGCTCGTTATGTAGTAGCTAGGACCTGTGTATTGATCTGGTCCCTGAGTCCCTGGTCCCTGAGTGAATCTTGATTGGTTGATTGGTAACTGGTAACACAGCAACTTAGCAGCCAGGCCTGCAGTAGTGTCTCCCCTCCCCGCCCCAAGACAGACACAGTCAGTCCCACAGCACCCATGGCACGTGTTTTGCTTGTCCATAGCTTGAGGGGCAGTTCCCCCCAAATCCCTGCACTGATCTTCTTGAACTTGGCAGGCTTTGTGGCTTCAGCAAGAGCTACCACCCCTGCAGTTTTGACCCCACTATGTTGTAATGCCTAGATGTGACATGAGTTTTGCTTTCAAGAATTTGGGGTGCTGTTCCTCCCAAACCCCTCCACCAATCGTCTTGAAACTTGGTAGACTTTATCCTCACTGCCAATTCTATCATCCCTGAAAATTTCATCCAAATTGGATTAAAAAAAATCAAGGTTATAAGGAATTTTATTGTTTTCCCATTATACCCTATGGCCGGATCTCCAAGGCAGCTCTGAGGTGGTTCCAAAGCTCTTCGGGAGCTCCAAATCACTCCAGGAAGCCTAACAAGGCCAGCAATTTGACCCAATGTGCTGCTTCAGACCCTGAAGTGTCCAAAGCTTCTCCAGATCCAAAGCTCTGTCCGAAGCCTCGCACAGCCCTAGTTATTAAGGCACCCTGACCCGCCTTTCACTGGGGTGGTAACTGGCCTGGCATTTCCTGGAGGTTCCCACACAACTGGGAGCCCCACCAAGCCACCCACTCCCAGCAGGGTGCAGTTTAGGTCATGCTCAGGCGCAGGAGCCTCCAGACCTTCCCCTACACCTCCTGCTCTTACCTCCAGGACGTTGCATTCAGCCTTGCAGCCAGGCAATGTTACTGCATGCTCTGCCAGCAGCAAACTTCTCTCTTTATGTAGGTGGCCAGAGATCTAAAATGGCTGCCACAATCAAGCACCTGCTGGCTGCTTGGTTCAGCCCTTAAAGTGGCAAGCACCAACAGTGCCCTTCCACAGGGACATATGGTCACCTTATCTATACAAGAATGTACTTGTGGTGTCTAGGGCACAAAGACATAACACAATTAATTGGCAGAACTGAAACAATTTCAACATGGAAACAAGGTGTACATTTTTAGCAGTGGGAACTGTAACGGGAGACCTTGAACCACCGATGAGAGAATAATTGTGAGTGGGAAAAAAGTGCACTGCACCTTTAAGGCTGGACTGTTTAGGGCCAGAAGGGGTGGTCTGTAGGTTTGTATAAGTTTATTTCCAGGAACATCTGGCCAAGCTGGCTATCTAGAAGACCAGGAAGGAGGCTCTGGATGGGAAGAATGCGGGCGAGTGTGGGTCTGTTTTCACCTCCAGGCTCTTTCAACTCCTTCAGAGGCCCATGGGTACTGGCTGGTGCACTGTGCATGATGTTCCCTTTCTGATCACTTATTATTAATCTATGACTTCATGCCCCTTCCTGTTTTCTCTTTATTTGCCCCCCATAACTTGTTGATGACAAAGGTTTTGAAGTCAAAATTTGGGGTTGAATACGTATACATGAGGCATATACTGCCTAATCCACGTCTCTTTTGGATAATAGAAGTTTTTATTTAGAACTGTGCAAGAAACAGAACCACTGGAGATGACAACAAAACAGTCTACCACAGTGTAATGCAAAATATGGTACAGACCGAAGTGGAGATAGCTCTGTCATATGAACATAGAGAGAGGTGCCTAAGGTTTCCCCCTCTGATTGAAATGAGGGCCTACTCCTTAATTATCACTACCATCAAAGTTATGGCAGGAATGAGGCATTTGGGAATTTGAAGAGACATGCAGGTAAGGGCTGACCACAAAGGGGCAATTAAATACCCCAGAACACCCAGAACCTGCAACATGGCAAATAAGTATCAGATATCATGAAAGAAGGTGGTGATTCACTATCATTTGAAATCTTTAAGTAAAAGCCAGCCATCTTTTGGAAGACTTTTGTCTTCATTCCCACTTTCTTGAAGTCTATGCAGAAAAGACCAGGTGGAATTCTGAAAACTGGGTTATGGAGGAACTCAGCCCAATTAATGATAATGTTCTTCTCTGACCTTAAATTCTGTGGGACCAGGAGCAGATCTGAACTTTTAGGACAGGGAAAATGCAATATGGTAGCAAATTATGAGTAAATTAGCTACCTGTAAACAGAGCCAACCCTAGGTGGGTACAGGGCCCAGGGCAAATCAGCCTGTGCAGGGCCTCTTTAACACTGCACGGGGCTGTGGGACCCATGCTACAGCACTGCGGTGCTGTAGCAATGAAATTTGGAGCCTGCGAGAAAGCAGATACTGTACGCTCCAGACAGGTCACTCTTCAGTGGATGCAAAGCCAGCGGCAGAGGGTGGAGGGGGGGTGGCAAATGGCCAGATGCTTTTTCCATGACATGGGGCTGAGCCACCAGCTCCAAGAAGGCCCCGCAGGAGGGGCCTCAGCCATTCTGCCTGGCTCTGCAAGGCCCCCCCAGTGGGCGAGGCCCGGGACAGTCACCCTGACTCGCCCTACCCAAGGGACGGCTCTGCCTGTAAATGCAAGTAGCAAGTTTACTCATGAGTAATTACTACACAGTACAGAATGCGTAGATGGTCAACTGGGAGCAAATTTGCTCCCAGTCAGCCAGGAAGCAGTGAGATTGCTTCCTACCCCCAGGAGCTGCCTGCTGCCAGGGTGGGCTCCTCCACCAAGGCCCGAGTGAGGACAATGTGCCCCTGCCCCAGCAGCAGGGAGCTCCCATCCCCAGCTCCCCAATCATGCATCTGGGGCTGGGAATAGGTTGGGAGCTTGTTCCCAGCCCCCACTCCATGATCACAGAGCTAGGGCTGGGAACAAACTGGGAAATTGTTCCCACCCCAGCTCTGTGATCACGATTGCAGAGCAGGGGCTGGGAGCAAGTTTCCTGTTGCAATCATGGAGTAGGGGCTGGGAGTTCCTTGCATGGGGAAAGTTCCCCACCCAGCCTGGAGTTGGCTGGGCCCTGTCCCTAACTAGGACAGTTCTCAACCAGCCCCAGGCTGTATAGGCAAGTCTACATATGCAGCCTGGAGGTGGTTGGGGAGTATCCCATTTTGGGCAGTCCCCAGTCAGCTCTGGGCTGCAAGTGCAGACACAGCCCAGGGGCTGGCTGGATACTGTCCTGGTCAAACGCAGGTCCCAGGTTTTGGACCCAATCAGATGATCCAGGTGCGGGGCTTGGAAAGTGATGCAGGGGAAATGCAGATCCCAGCGCTCTTTCCAAGCTCCCTTCACCTGTCTGGGTAGCCAGGGCTGGGATCTTCTGCCACGGAGCAATCTCTGAGCCCCCACAAAGAGACAGTTGTCTCCTGGCTCCCTGATCCCTGCAAACCCCTGGACTAGCACCCAGGGGGAGCCTAGAGCTTCCTCTGACTGCCGCAGGGGGCCAGTGCTGGGCCAGAGGGGACAGGAGAAGGCTTGTGCCAGCAGCTGCAAACCTCATGTGTAGGCACCTTCCTGGAGTAAGTTTACTCTATGGTAATTTACTTTGAGTAAACCCACCCCACAGCATTTGCATGTGTAGAAACAGACACTGTGCCTCAGTTTGTTCCAGCGTAACTTTGCAATTATGATGCTTACTGCTTTTTGGAAACTGTTTTTAAGCTCTACCCATGACAAGTGCTACCGGAAAGTCAAAGGCTTCTCTCAACTAAAAATCAGTCCATGGCTGGCGGTTAATGGAAATTGGACATAGGTGTGGAATTTTAGGATCAGTTTTGAGTGTGATACTGTAAGTGAACTGATTAGCCTGCTGGCTCCCACAAGCTGGTTTTGCTCCCTGAAGAGCTCCTCAACCAGTACTTCCAAAAAACCCCCACAGTATTTGAACAGCAGGAACACAAATAAATCAACCATCAAAACCCTTCCAACCAAGCAGTAGGAGGTGGCTTTTTTACTCTGGCCCAGCACAGCTGCCTCCTCCCTGCTAGAAAGCTTGTTCAGCTCACAGATTGCCTCTTGCTTGAAAATTGCTCATTCACTCAATTTTACTCTCAGCTCTCTCCCTTCGAAATTTAAGCTGCTAGTGGGACACTCCATCATTATCTATATGCCCACATGTGAGCTTCATCAAGAGGGCTTACAGCTGCTTCATAAAGAGCCAGACCACCCTGTTACAGTTATATTCTTGGCTAGACTGCAGGAATATAGTCAAAGGTAATTCAGAGACATTGTTTCTTACCAAGTCCATCATTTATAACTTAATTATATGGGACAATTTATCTGACCAAAATAGAGAAAAAAGAGCTTTATGGGTTTTTGGTTATTAGTTCTTGTTTTATATGTCAGCCTTTCTGTATTCATAAGGCATGAATATAATAATAATTCCCTCTCTCCGCCATCTTTTCTATAAAGGCATGTAGTAAAGTGATGGAGCCGGGGAACCTCACAGTTTTGACGGAGTTCATCCTCCTGGGCTTCTCCCATTCCATGGAAGTGCAGATTACATTTTTTGTCCTGTTCTTATTGGCTTATATGGTACTTTTGCTGGGGAACCTCCTCATCATATTTATGGTAAAAACTGACTCATGTCTGGCTTCACCGATGAACTTTCTCCTCTGCAACTTGTCCTTCATTGATATCTGTTACTCTTCCATCACCACTCCTAGGATGCTGGCTGACTTGTTCTCCCAGAAAAAAAACAATTTCTTATCATAATTGCATGGCCCAGCTATTCCTTGTGCATTTTGTGGGGGCAACAGAGATGTTTCTACTGATAGTGATGGCCTATGACCGCTATATTGCCATTTGCAAGCCCCTGCGCTATATAACCATCATGAATAGGCGTGTGTGCTATGCACTTATAGCTGCCTGTTGGGTGGGAGGCTTTACCCATTCCATTGTCCAGACTGAGATCACCATGCAAATACCATTTTGTGGTCCTAATATAATTGACAACTACTTCTGTGATGTGGCCCCTGTCATCAAACTCTCCTGCACTAATACCTATGTCATTGAGTTGCTCATGGTCTCCAACAGCGGCCTGATCTGCTTGGTATGCTTTCTCATGCTGGTCATATCCTACATCATCATTCTAGTCACGGTCAGGTTCCACTTCACTGAGAGGAAATGGAAAGCCCTCTCTACATGTGCTTCACATGTGATGGTTGTCACCTTGTTCTTTGGGCCCTGCATTTTCATTTATCTCCATCCCTTCTCCAATTCTTCAGCTGACAAGGTTATTTCTCTCATCAACACCATCCTCACCCCTATGTTGAATCGTCTGATCTACACCCTTAGAAACAAGGATGTGAAAGATTCCATGATGAAATTATGGAGCCGGTGTATATTCTTCACAGAAAAATAATAGTAGCAAAATAAATTAAGTTATGTTGATGGAAACCAGTGACGTAGCTTAGGATGGCTATTTGGCTGAGCCCTAGTGTGTGGTAGATAGGCAATGAGTAAAGTTCAACTTCAGAACAAAGCCTGTTAATTTATATAGGTAAACTTGAGTATTTTTAGAAGATCAGATATAGATCAGTTTATGGCCCTGTACCACTCTATCCTACTTGCTGCAGACTGGAAAGAAAGTTCTCAGCTTTCAAATTCAAAGAAAGATAAAATGGAGTTAGTTCCTTAGGTCACAACTGCTGCCATCGGGAGTAAATTTGGTCCCTACAGGTGCATGTATATATGCGCTCCCAGGGAAAGGTTACTGAACCTTATTATATTGCACAGTAAGCTTACAGCGCATTAATAGCGTATGTAGATGCATGCACTGTCAAGATAAGTATTCATGGACATGCCCCAGAACAGAACTTTTAGCAGCTTGGGAATCAAATTCTCATTGAATTTAGTTAGCAGCTGAGCAGGGCTTTTGAAAAGCATAGTTTTGGACTTAGGAAGGATGTAAGTACCTCCAGTTCACTTAGACACCTAAGTACATTTTTGGGTCTAGCTTAGATGACTATAATACTTCTAATGATATTACAACAGAGAGGTTCCTATTAGCACCTAAATCTGTGTATATACTCATTATATTTTTAATTCCTAAAATGCAATTAGGAACTATTTTTTTTAAACCAAGATAAAAAATCCCACATCCAAATTTATAAACTGACCACAAATGAGAAAATGTCTAACCAGCAGAGGAATGACATTTCTGAAACAGCTATGCAAGTGTGGTATGATGAACAATGTAACAAGTGTTAAGAAAGTAATTGAATTATCTATGGATTGAGTTGTCTTATACAGTTTCCTGAGATAGCAGAAAACTTGTTTGGTTGCTTCCAGGGGCCTTTTCTAGTTTGTGTACAGGAAAGTGGGCTGATGAGACAGCAGAGAAAATAGAAGAATACGTTCAAATACCAGTTCTGCAGGTTGATACCTTTTTGTGCAACTTATTAATATCAGACAATTTTCTTTTGCTAGTTTCTGATCTTCAGAAAACTTGTTTTTAGTGGTGTGATGTGGAATGAATAATTTTTCAGTGCTGTCTTTTTAGTATGTTTTCCTCCTGATTCCCTATTTTAGAATTGTTAAAAGTATAATGGAAGCCTTGGGTACAACTTTTAATTGTCATATCAATGTGAATATTTGAAAATTGTTATTATTACACAAATTGTTACATAAATGATTGGGGGGGGGGAAGACCTACACACAGACCCTTACACTGGATACATTGTGAGAGATTTGTGATGTCAGCCATGTGATGTTCTGAAACAATGACTGTGATGCTGGTGCCACATAAAGCTGTTAGTGACTGTGATCCTAAATTGTTCAATTAAAAGTTAGAAGATGCAAGTTTCTACCTTTAGATTATTTGCTAATAGTTGATGTAAAGTGTTTTGTTTCAGTTCTGAAATTCAGCCACTTGGTACAAGGATAACACTTTTACAACAGCAGCTTTGATCTTCGAGACATGGTAAACACCACCAAGTGTGTGATCTCTAACTGTCCAGTTTTGTTTAGTAAACCACTGATAATTGCTTGATTGCTTTTTTCATGCATGCCAGAAGGAAGATCCAGTAAAAAGGAAAAAAAAGATTATGTAACCCATGCCGGCATGCTAAGGCTGAGTGATGAGCCAGATTTTGGGTCCTTGGGGTGCCAGTAGCCCTGGGACCCCCTCAGGCAGCCTATTGACTGAAGTAACCCATGCAGAGATGTGTTCCTCACCCTCACTACCCAGAAATTCACTCTGAACCCAATGAACACATTACTCTTTATTATACACAACCAATTTATGTACAGAAAAAATAAATTTAATAACAATAGTTAATAATAAAATGTGCATGTTAGATAAAATTTACAACTACAAATTAAGTGGTTAATTCCAGCACCCTGGGTGGTCCCACTTGTGTTAAACAACCTAAATAATTAAAACCCACCATGTTATAAGTCTTTAAAACAGTTTCCCCTATAAGCAAATTGATTTCCTTCTGGTCACAATCCACTTCCCATAACACTAAATAGCAATACAGTTATAATTATGATCCACCACTAGATGGCAGAAGCAAAGCATCTGCTGCTCCAGGGAAAGTGGACTCTTTAAATCATTTCTGGTAACACAATGACACGGGTTCTGAACAGCTGCTGCAGGCAATAGACTCTGTTTGTTTCCTTTACTGGCAGATTGTTCTCTTAAGCAATTTCATTCTGAAAGTGCACTTCCTGCAAACACTAGTGATTATGTTTCCCCTCACACACCCATGCTGGTTTGTTTTCTCTCAGCCTACTCCCTCCCTGGGCTGTCTCCCCCTCACAGCACATCCACCTGCAGACAGGGGTTTCCTTCTGCAGGTCTCTGTATCTGTGGCTTGAACCTTCCTAGCTTGGATTTCACCCCAGCATCTTAGTTAGACACAACTGACAGCCCAGTTATTAACCTTTTAAGGGCTCTGCTGCTTCTCCCAGGCCCAGCAAGCCTCCCAGCCTTGTTTACTAACCCCTCTCCACTCTTTCCCTGAAAGCTGTGTCCCTGGTTGCACAGCTCCAAACCTAGTGGAGAATCAGCTTCTCATGGGATGACACAACTCTTCCCCGTCCTGATGCCTGCTCTCTGGACAATTTTCAGCTTGGTTTCACTGGCTTGGGCTGGGTCTGTGCCCCACTCTCTCCAGTGCTGGAGTCCCCTCTTCCTTTCCCACCTCTGACCTTCTTTTCTCTTCCTTTTTTATTTATTTTCCCTCCCTCAACTTTTATGGCTCAGTAGCAGCCAATCAGAGCCTCCAGTTTGCAATGTGGGCTCTGGTCACACATTAAATGCCCCAATAAGAAGCATGAATCATGCACAGCACACCCACCTGTCTGGTAAAGCTTATGCACCCTCTGCAAAATTTTGCTGCCTTTTTCTAGCAGAGCTCTTAAGCATAGCTCACCCACTTGGCTTGCAGTAAGGTGAGCTTTGCAGCTGTTACAATTGCATTGTATGTTGTAAAACATCAGTCTTACAATTACATGGGACTAAATCTTACTTCACGTCATATCTCTAAATGACATGTAACCACATATATCTAGTTTTTGGTGGTATTCACCATGTGAGATAAGGTTTTGCTTTGTGCCAAAATAGCTTTGCCGTACACATGTACCTACTGAAACTAAAATGTAGGAAGTCCCTCCCAAGTTTTAGTCGAATAATCCAGTGCTTAGAACAATGCCTCAGGGAGCAGATCTGGGTGGTAAGCCCCCTAACTCAGGAAAGGTTTCAACCCACAGCTTTCACTTTCTACTAGAATACTCTAATGAGAAGGACAAGGGGAATGGACCTTCCCGATCATTCCTCAGGCCTCCTCTTCAAATTGAACTTCTGCATACCCAAGGGAAGAAGATATATGGGGTCAGAAGAAGGAAAACAAGCCAGCATGTCTGTGGTTCAGTGAGATACCTGGTGCCCTGAAAGAAAGAGCCCTTATTTCTTACTATAAGTCCCTTTTCCCAATCGGGCAGAAATTTCCCAAGTCCAGTTATCCTTTTATTGAACCAACAAGGTAAAGTGTACTAGCTTCAAGAGGAAGGCTGTAAAAGAAGCTACAAAGGACCTGGCCTGTCAACTGAAAGAAAAAGTGCTTTCCTGGAAAGTGGTTAATACTGCCTCTAGGTGCCAGTCTCTATAATTCTGCGTATTGAAAATGCATATATTTACCAGAAATTTCCAGGTGTACAATATCATTATTTGAGGTGTACCTTGAATTTTTCTCCCCTCCCACTACTACAGTAGGGAAAACTGAACTGGGGAGTCAGGTAGCTCCCTTGACCTCTGTCCTGCACCCCAGTTTCTTTCCCCTGAACCCCCTTCTCCCCTTCTTTATGTTCTGGCTGTGCTATCTCTATGTGCATCCCAACAAGCATGCACTTGCAAGGGCACATGTTTCCTGCAAGATAAATAGCAGTGACACAGATTTATGCCACAGCTATTTGTCCCTGGGCATGTCTGTCACAGGCCAGCTGGGCACTGTGAGTATCAATTTAGTTGCAGGCTGATCAAGTACTGCAACTGTATTAGCCACTGGGCTTTTTGGTTCGGGACCGAGGAGGTGATGTTGGGAGGAAAGCAATGACAAGTTCCACTTATAAAAAAAAAAATGAATTTTACTTATAGCAACAAAAGATATAGTTTACACATATGACAGTTAGTAAAAAGGTTAAGCTAATAAACAGACAACATAACAATACAAGTTAAAATTGGTAGTGATAATAAAATCAGAGAACTCAACCAAGAGTTCCCACTTGGTTAGTAACTTATCAATAGTCCCTCAGTGTCAGGTACACGTCAAGTTGATTCAGCAAAGTCAGGCGTCCCCGATCCATGCTGTCAGAGGGAGATACCGGGGGAAGTTCCCTCAGTCAGGATCTGGTCTTTGCTCACACAGAGAGTAAAGGATTGGAGGGCATTGGACAGTAATGACCCTTCTGTTCCATCCTTCCTGCGGGCACTTAATGTGTGTGTTCTTTTATATCTTGTCTATGCTAATCTGTTGGCTTTATAGCCACTCACAATCTTATTCTATAGCTGTTATGCTATGGGGTTAAAAGGTGTTAGAAATCATTATAATAAGTTACTGCCTAAGCTTGGGTTTACCCAAGAAGCAAATCACACCACATCACTTTGGGGTCTGAAATTAACATGTCACCACCCAAGTTCAACCCACTATGTTAATTATACCTTGTGGTTAGGTTCATTAATTTTACTGACTCTAAGCAAAAATTATTAAATTAGCAAAGTCTGCAGTTATATTCTTTAGATCTGCTTTTTAAAACTCATGCTGTCTCAGGATCTATACAAATAGCTATATATATATTCTTATGGGTTATACTCCAGACAGACAGGAAACAGTTTCATAAGCTCTATTTCAGATACCTTCAAAGAGCATTTTCTTTTTGCTATAAGTTGCTTGTTAACCCTTTTGGTTCTGGCCATCACACATGTCCTTGCACACGCACTCTTGTGCATGGTAACATTACATAGGTGGGGTAGAGGAGGCTGGGGCAGCATCTGTACTGGCTTCAGAAGCTTTGCCTTACCTGGAGTCTTGGTGGCCTCCCAAGGCAGCAGCAACACCAGTTCAGTTGTTCAGAGCCTGGCCTTGAGCAGAGTATGGCTCTGGCCAGCCAGGCTCCCTTTCTAGCAGTGCACACTAGTGCTATGTGTTCTGTGCTAGTTTTTTCAGTATCATTTTTTTTTACCCCAGGACCTTCAGGTCTTGATTTAACTCTTCCAAGCACACCCAACAAGGCAACATAATCTAAAACTTACAGCATCGCAAGTAAATACCCTAGCCACTCAGATGTGGGGACAAAAGAGGTACAGAGACACACATGGCCCATTTCTGTTCCTTGAGGCTAGAGATGGTAGACATGGGTTCTTGCCAAATGCCTTTTCAGACACCTAAATCTACTATGCATCAACAAGGGGAAAATAGATGGAGTATAGCTGCTTCTGTCCGTCCTGAGTTGGCATGACTCTGTAATCCTGCAGAATTGTCCAAGGCTACAGGGTGACACATCCAGGAAAAGAATTTCCCTGGGTGTGTAAGTGCCAAAAATGCTCTTTAGATGACCAAAAAATAGCCACTGAGATGACTAGGAGAAAACATAGCGCCACCCTTTTTGCCCAAGATGGATAGTTGGCTAGAAAAACAAAAAAAAAACAAAAAACAAAAAATAGGTAATAGCCACTATTTATCTCAAAGTCCAGGAGACATTGATATTTAATATACAACTTGAATTGCAAGAATGAATCCAAGATAAATATTCAAAGCATTTGTGTTTAAAGTCTGTGGAGGATTCAGTCTTTTCTGCATATATAATAAGCCACCAAAGTATATCAGTAGATACTGCATTCCTG
>NW_005842683.1:797068-800229 GCF_000455745.1 Alligator sinensis | reverse complement strand
CTGCCCTGCATGCCCCAGCTCCCGGTGCTTTAAAAAAAAGCCCCAGTGCTCACCAGGTGCTGCCAGGAGGGGGGTGACCCCCACTGTTCCCCATTGCCCCACGTTGCATGGGGGGCTCTGCATGAGCCCCCTCAACACCCTCCCACTCACCCGGCCCTCCCATGGCTGCCCTGCCCACCGGGGCTCTAGACCTTTAACGAAAAAAAAAAAGCCAAGAAAAGCCCTGGGAGTCACCACTCCTAGTGCACCTTCGGGGCTTTGGGGGCTTGTGCAGAGCCCCCCACACAGTGGGGGGTAGTGGGGATTGCCCCCCACCAGCAGCAGTGGTGAGTCCCTGGGTTTCTTCAGGTTGTTTTTTTCTTAAAGACCCGGAGCTGGCCCATGCGGGGCACCCATGAGAGGGCTGGAGGAGCAGGGGGGGCGGTTTGGGGGCTCATGCAGAACCCCCACTGCATGGGGGGCAGTGAGGGGCAGTAAGGATCTCTCCCCACCCAGCAGCACCTGCTGATCCAGGGCTTTTTTTTTCCTCAAGTGCTGGGAGCTGGGGCAGGTGGGGTAGCCATTGCTAGGCTGGGAGAGGGGCGGGGGATGGGCCTGGCCGAGCTGATTCAGAGATTTGGCTGAATCAAATCAGGACAGTGATTCGAATTGCCGAATTGAATCACTGTCCCCCAAATCAGCCGAATCCAAAGCAAATACTAGCCACTTCACATAGGCCTAATGATTAGCAGCACCTGGGTCAGGTTTCAATGGAGAAGGGGTCAGATGATCATGGGAAGGAGTCAGTGGGTAATAAATACAAGGGCATGGGAGTAACAGTAGGGGAGTAGGAAAGTTTCTGTGTGTGTGTGTGTGTGTGTGTGTGTGTGAGAGAGTGAGAGTGAGAGTGAGAGAGGAGGGTATGGTGCATTTGATTAACAGGCTTAGAGCTTGGGCTGAAACCACTAGTCAAGGGATGGAGACTGCAGGCTACAAGAAGGATTGGTGGGGGGGCAGAGACTACAAGCCCTGAGAAAGAGAAAGGCATGAGCACAAGGGTAGGAGAGAGAGAGCCCCTATAGAAGGTACATGAATAAGGGATAAAACAGCAAGAAAGGAAGTTCTGGAGCAGGGCATAGCTGGGTGTCTTAGGAAGAGTGGATACTGTGTAAAGAGATTAGCTGGTTGAGTTGCCTAAGGCCAAATCTAGGGAGAGATGCCTTGCTCAAGGAATTAAGTTGAAAGATTGGACCAGACCAAGGCAGCCCAATGACAAGCAAGTCAGAGTGGAGCATCCCAAAGCTTACTGTATCTACTATTCTAAATGCAGTCTCCCAATTATTATTTCTTTCCAGCCAAGTGCAATGGGCAAAATAGCGGAGCAGGTCCCTGAGATATGTGGTTACTAGGCAGCCTCAAAGCTGCCTTTAGAGGTAGGTCTTGTTACACTTCAATTGTATAAGTAAATTATGGCCCCCTAACTATATATTTGTTTTTTTATTAAATGATCTACACGATAAGCCTATAGAGGAGGCAATGGGAGGACCCCTTAGTTCTGTGCAAGAAGTCTTGCATTCTGCTTTTGTGCAGGGGTAGATAATGTAATGAAAACAGCTCTTAGGGTTCATATGACTGAAGTCTGTTCCAAATAGTCTAGTGTGTTTATGTGTGTGGAGGCATGCCTCCCACGCTCCAGGAGAGCCCTGAATGGGGACCAGCAAGAAGGAAAGTGCCGGACCCTGAGGTAAAAGTGGCCTGGGAAGGGCCATGGAAGTTTCTTACCAGCAGGTGAACATATCAGCAGCAGTTGGGAATTGGCAAGTGGATCCCAGAGAGCCTCTGGCACATGTTAAAAGCATGTGCAAGATGCACATGGGGAGGCATCCAGCTGCTTCCTGTTTGCCCGGAAGCACAGAGCTGGCTTTCAAAGACAGCTGGAAATCAGCTGGAGGCAGGAAAGCCAGGGAAGACTGGCACTGGCAGCCACACCTGCATGCCAGTAAAGACCAACAACCGCCCAAGTGCCAACAAGAGGGAAGCAGCTGGCAGAGGGGGCAAGGTTGGTTGGACACAGGCAGTGTGCCCCAGAGAGGGGATAGAAGAAGAGGGGTTTAAGTCCTGTCATTTGGAGAAGTGACCAGCAAGAGGGGCACCAGAGCAAGACCCAGACTGAAGATCTCTCAGAAGGTGGTCCATGACAAGGAGTAGAGATCCTGTACATGGAAGGATCTAACCATGAATTCATCAACAGTACAGTTTCCTTCCTAAATTGAGATAAGAACATTGCTGAATGAACTGATCTATTACAATGATTGATCTTGAACCTGTATAAAAGCCTTCTATTTTGCCTGAAGATCTTAACCTGTTTAAAGCATTCTGATCTAAATAAATGAATTTGGCAGGTGAGAACGGATGTGCAACATACTGGTGCAGATATTAAAACAAGCATTGGCTGTCAAACTAGGCCCCAGAGAGTGAGAACTACATTCAAGTACACCTAATTACATGCCACCAATTGGGCACCTTGTACAGTATGAGTGTATGTACTTATTCATTTTTAAAAAAAGAGTTGAATGAGAATGTGTGTGTCTACATGTTCATTAATGTGCAGTGCCTACTGTGCATTAAATTTAGTACTTTCAAAACAAGGTAGTAAATAAATGCACAGCAGGCTGCCCTACTGTGCATTAGTACAAAAACAAATGCTTTGTGACAGTTAATGCACAGTAGAATAATATCATGGTTTTTGCTGTGACACTGTAATGCTCAGTCAATCAGACTACTGCATGTTAAGCATCTTAACATCTTAAGCATCTGCATGTTATACATCTTGTGTAGATGTGCCCCCTGATTACGTCTAATTAGTTACTCCTTTTTAGTAGCAAAGGAGCTGCTTTACTAGATTTAGACAGACTACAAAAGTGGACAGATAAGAATAGGATGGGGTTCAACGTAAACAAATGCAGGGTGCTGCACCTTGGGAGAAGGAATCCATAGCACACCTGCAGGCTGGGGAGTTCCTTCTTGAAAGCACAGAGGCGGAAAGGGATCTTGGAGTCATTATTGACTCCAAGATGAACATGAGCCGCCAATGCCAGACCGCAGCCAGCAACGCCAGCCATACCTTGTCATGCATCCAAAGGTGCATCTCAAGCCGGTCCAGAGAAGTGATACTCACCCTC
>NW_005842683.1:790958-796830 GCF_000455745.1 Alligator sinensis | reverse complement strand
TTCTCCCCAGCACCACCTGGGGTGATGAGGAACAATGGTAATAAGCTGATGGAGAATACATTTAGGTTAGAGATCAGAAGGCAATATTTTATAGTTAGGGTGGCCAGAATCTGGAACCAAATTCCCAGGGAAGTGGTCCTCACCCCTACTTTGGACAAATTCAAGAGGAGGTTGGATGATCACCTGTCTGGGGTCTTGTGAACCCAGCATTCATTCCTGCCTGTGACAGGGGGTCAGGCTAGATGATCTGTTCAGGTCCCTTCTGACCCTAGCTACTATGAAACTTAGGGCAGGTTTCTACAGTATCTTACTTTGAGCATAGCTTGATTTTCCTAAATTAACACTGGCATGCCATTCAGCATAAGAATAAAAAATATTTTCTGCCTGGTCTTTTTCTCTCCATTACTTCAGCAGTTCAGAGGCTTTCTGGCACCCCATACTTGCCCTTCACTAGGAACAGGTGTGGCATTTCCTGAGTACTACCCCACCTGAAAAAGGCCCAGAACACCATCCAGCCCTAGCAGGGGGCAGTTTTAGGTCATTCCCCAGGACCAGGAACATGCACCATCCCCATAGCTCCTGCCCTGTATCTCCAAGATGTTATGTAGGCAGCAGCTCCAGCTGGGTGATGCTCTCTCTCCAACTGCTTCCAGCCAACTGCTGATTCCACAGCTCAGGGCTTGTTCTTAACCCAAACAGCTGGGCCCTGTTCCCAATCAGGTAGTCTCCTGCTAGTCATGTGCCTGGCTGGGAGTGCAGCCATCTGCCAGCTGTTCGGCTGCTTACCCACACCTCTTTTAGTGACAAGCACAGCCTGTGCTTTGTCACATGCCCCCACTGCCATTTTTTCAGCATAGGGACATTGATACATGTGATGCTCCAGGCACTTTATTTAGAATGGCTTTTGGAGCCACTCTAATTAAAGTGCTCCCCCCCCCACCTCCTCTTGTCACTCATAGTGAACATGTATAAATGCCCTAAAAAACTGTCCAGAATCTCCTCCAGCTACCTGGCTGGCTCAGTGAAAGATGCTACCAAAATACCCTTTCTTTTCTCCAAAGAACTTTCTGACAACTGTGTACCTTAAGATTAAAATTGAAGGCTGACTTTATTTTTTGCAAACTTATAGAAAAAATGGTTCCTGCCCAAAAAAGCCCTTGTAGACTAGGTTTGCACAGCGTGCAAGGGGAAAGAAGGGAGAAGAATAGTGAATTTACTTTTCAATAGTGAACCTAGTTACTGGAGGAGAATGACAGAAACCAAAATACAATGTACATAGTCTGGGATATATCTGCAGCAAAATAACAGTCATTTTTAAGAAGGACTATTAGGGTAATAAAAATAATAAGAATATTTTATTCCAATGTAGCTGTAATACTCAAACATCCGTGGAAAAGCTTTCCATACCACACTCAGTATTAAATATTGCAAACATTCTATTTAAGTGTGAACAATATCAGTAGCAGTCAGAGGAAAAGCACTGGGAATTTTCACTGTTATAGCCCAGGAGAAAAAATCTTTTGCTGCACAATCCAAACTCAAAGTTACACTTTCAACACCATCTAGTAGAAGGAGCATCATTGGATACATCTCATTTTTTCATTTCATTCCCCAGGTTACTCTTCTGTTCCATAAGTTTCTAATAGCATTTTTCACTTCCTTGTTTCTCAGGGTGTAGATTAATGGATTCAATAAGGGATTGATAATGGTGTAGAACAAAGTGACCATCTTATCCTCTGAATAGGTGGTAGCTGGGCGTAGGTAGATGAAGATGCAAGGTCCAAAATATATAATCACTACAGTGATGTGGGTAGTACAGGTGGAGAGGGCTTTGTGACGCCCTTCAGCAGAATGAGTTCTCAAGGAGATTAAGATAACAAGATAGGATACCATCAGCAGAACAAAACAGATCAGGGACATCATCCCACTATTGGCAATCACCACAATACCAACAATATATGTGTCACTGCATGCCAGTTACATCAAAAGGTACACATCACAGCCAAAGTGATCGATCTCATTGGGCCCACAGAAGGAGAGCTGACTTGTCAGAAGAGTCTGTACAATGGAATGTAGAAAGCTTCCCACTGAGGAAGCTATAACCAGCCAGCCACACACACGTCTAGTCATGATAGTTGTGTAATGGAGAGGTTTGCAGATAGCAATGTAACAATCATATGCCATCATGGTGAGAAGGAACATCTCTGTGCCACCAAACAAATGGCAAAAGAACAGCTGTGCCATGCAACCAGTGAAGGAGATTGTTTTCTTTTCTGCCAGGAAGTCTGTCATCAGTTTGGGGGCTGTGGAGGAGGAAAGGCACATGTCTACAAAAGACAGGTAGTTCAGAAAGAAATACATGAGGGACTTCAGACTTTCACTATTTTTGATAACGACAATGATAAGAAGGTTTCCAAGTATGTTCACAATGTAGATAAGTAAAAACAGGACAAAATAGAATCGTTCTAGCATACCATTCTGTGAGAGTCCCATTAAGATGAATTCTGTCACGTTCTGTGTGGACTCCATGTATTATCAGGGAAGATGAATGCTGAATGATAAAGGATTATTTGACCTGCCATGACAAAAATAAATAATCACAGAAAATTCATTTGAAGGGGAATCCTCTGACTCCTTGATTCCACCTCATTGCTCATCTACAAAAGTACAATTGCGCCCTTTGGGGGGGAAATTTATAGATTATAATATTTTGACTTAAGATTTTTTTTAAAATATCAATTATTGGCAGGGTATTCTGGAAATGAACTGACAATGCCTTCCACTTTATATCTCTAGGTAGAGTTTCACAAGACAAAGTAAGAAGTTTCACCTGCCATTTTTTTAAATGCCTTATTTTCTCAATTACTTGGGCTGTTTCTTACTGGAATCATAGGCAAGCATATACAATGGTTAATTAAACACAGGGTGAACAGTATCTGCAAGTAAATAAAAATGGATTTTTGCATAGAAAAAATATATTCCTTTTTCTTCCTCTTGTAAGCACTACCCATTTGTGTGACAGAAAATGCTTTAGACAGTAGAATGCTAAGAGACTAGAGCTCTCCATTTTCATAATATGCAGTTGATTTACTTGGAATAGGAGTGTAATGTGTTCTAAACATAATCATTTTTTTTGTCTGGGAAATTGACTACAAGGATGTTTGACCACAGTATTTACTTTCCTGTAACCCATACCATCCTCAGAGAAATAAGTGGTTTACCTTATCTCTAATTCAGACTGCCATATATGTCAATAGCCCATAAACCAGACTTTATGAACTGGAGCACAACTGGTTTGATTACATATGTTTTCAACCTTTTTAAGTCATTGGACACAATGCCAAGGAGAAAAAAAGCTGGTGGGGAAAAGCTAAAGGAAGGAAAGTATTTCTGCTGCTCATTTCATTTTCTTTAATTTATGAGATGGGTTGTAATTTAGGGCTATTCTTGTGCTTAAATATATATATATATATATTCAGTTTTTCAAGTTGTACAGGTATTTGTGGCAGGGTCCCCCTCCAGGGGCTGCCATTATGCCCCCTGCTAGTCAAGCAATCCTTGTCCCAGTCCAACACTAGGGGACTCTCATGTCCTTTACTTTCCCACCACTCCTTTACTGTTATTATTTTGAAAGGAGGGAAGCTCTCTGAGGGTCCTAAAGTGAGCCTGCCATTGTTCAGATGTCAGGCTTCAGCCTCCTTTGCCTCCATCCTTTTTGCTCTTGCTGGGCCCTCGAGTTCTAGTCCACTGAACAAACTGAGCTTTAGGGCTCCCTGCTTCTGGTCTGGCTCTTAAAAGGGCTTTTTCTCTGTCCCCTCTCAGGCTTCTGGGTATTTCTGGGCTCTCTTGTTGTCCAGGCCCCTAAACGTATCTCTGCTCTGTCCGCAAAGTCCATGTCTGGCCCTCCCTGGGATGTGAGCCCATTGGCCTTCAGTCTGTGCCTCAGGCATTACTGGAACTTGCCCCTCACAGGCTCTATGGGATCATGCATACTCAGTGTCCCCCCGCAGCTGCCATGGGAATGGAACCTCCAAAATGCAAGCACGAGTCCTGCTTCAAAACAATGTCCCACATGGGGTTCACTGCACCCCTTGGTGCCAGGATCCATGTAAAAAGAAAACCAAAATAGAAAGTGCCTGATACACATGACTTGCTTCCTATAAGGCTCCCAGTTTCTCTTAACTCAGGGCTGTCTACTGAATTCTCTCCTCAGTCTGGACTCCAGTCCTCATGCTTCTTGAAGAGGGCTCCATCCCCAATGGCTTCCATAGCCAGACTGCCTCACCAGCCTCTGGAGTTGCCTTATACCCCTCAGGCCCTGCCCCTCTTCTAGACAGCTGATTTCCCCCAGAGTTGCCTGCAGGTACCTCCTAATTAATTGGATTATTTGGGCACAGGGTTGGAATGTGTGTACCATCAAATGATCCCAATATAGTTCAGACATCCTACACAGGTAAATCCAGCTCTGGCCTCCTGAAGGATGGAGGAAGTGCAGTCCCATCAGCATCTGGAGGGCTGATCTGGTCTCGGACTTGTCCAGCTTGAAACAGTTGGTGACAGATTGCAAGTCATAAATGGTTGCTTCCAATGGCAACATCCAGATGGAAATTGCCAAACACGTGGCAAAGTTCATGGGAACTTTCAAGCTGTCTACGAGTCCAGGTTCTGCCTGCTCCCATTATGATCTCATGAGTCACAGTCTTGGTTGCACAATAGCCTAGCTCCAACAGGAGGCCAAGTCCTTAGTGAAAGTGAGCACAGTTGCTATGTCTTCTACTACTTTCAATACTGTTCGGAAGGCATGAAATATGCTTTTGCCATGCCTTTTAGCTAAGACTTCCCTGGAGACTTAGGAACAGCATGGGTTTTCCTATGCTATATTTATATATAGCAGTGGAGACAAGGAAGGCTATCCAGCAGCTTCGCAGAAAAGGAGCTAGGGGTTAAAGTAGATAGTAAGCTGAATATGAGCCAATAGAGTGCCCTTGTTGCAAAGGAGGCTAATGACATGCTGGACTTCATTATTACAAACATTGCCAGCAGATTGGGGGAAGTGATTCTTCCCCTCTATTCAACATTGGTAAGGCCACATGTGGAGTCCTGTGTCCAGTTTTGGTCCCACTGCTACAGAAAGGATGTGGACAAATTGGAGAGAGTTCAGCAGAGGGCAACAAAAATAGTTAGGCTGCTGGGGCATATGACTTCTGAAGAGAGTCTGAGGGAGCTTGGCTTATTTAGTCTGGAGAAGAGAAGACTGTGGTGGGATTTAATAACAGCCTGTAACTATCTGAAGCTACCTAAACAGCTAGACTCTTCACAGTAATGACAGATAACAGAACAAGGAGCAATGGTCTCAAGCTGTAGCAAGGGGAGTTTAATTTAGATATTAAGAAAAACTTTCTCACAAAGAAGGTAGTGAAGCACTGGAGCAGGCTACCCAGAAATGTGAAATCTCCATCCTTGGAGGTTTTTAAGACCTGGCAAGACTGAGCCTTGTAGGCTGCTGTAGTTGGGGATGGTCCTGATTTGAGCAGAGGTTTGGACTAGATGACCTCCTGAGGTTCCATCCAACCCTAATTTTCTATTATTCTATGATTCTAAGGGCTAAGCACCTAGTTGTTCAGACTGAGGTGCTTCTGGTCCTTTACAAAAGCCTATCTTTAGGTATTTAGGATCTTTGAAGACCAAAATATAGGTGCTGAATTGACTTAGGTCCCTAATGGATTTATGGCCCCAACAGTTTCTTTGGACTTAAAATTTCCAAAAAGCCTTGTTTAGAAATGTAACTAAAAATGATTTAATCAAAGAAAATATCATTAACTTCTGTTCTTATAAGAAACCAGACCCCCCCCCCCCCCCCCCCCCCCCCCAC